>NW_006931195.1:2773-4237 GCF_000298275.1 Orycteropus afer afer
CTTAGGTCCTCCACAAGACTATAAACCCTCCCCTCCCCAGCCAGGTGGTGCAACTTCCCGGGCCCCTCTCAGGGACCTGTGAACCTCGCCCGGGCCCCTCTTGGGGGCCCGTAAACCTCCCCCGGAAACTCAGAATAAAAACTTCTCTTTAACCTCATTTTTGTGCGTCCTTTTCTCCTTACTGTGGCCTTACAAGAAGTAGCTCTGATCACAATATATCTTTCTTCTCTCCCTACCCCTGTCTTTCATGTCATTCAACATTTGTGGGTGAACAGCAGCCAACATCTGCAAGTGTAACATCTCTGGCAGAAGGATCACAGATCTTGAAAATGGTCATCCTCTCAGCAGAGAATGCTCTTCATGTGATATGTAGCTGATAATAGCCACAGTGCTAAGGCTTTAGGACAAGGATCCATATACTCATTGACCATTCTGTTCTTATTATTAGCATGCACCATGTAACACTTGTTGATGTGTAACAGCCTGCTACATAACATTCATCTATGTATGTCCCAGGACGCTCTACTCCAAAAGACAGACTAAACAACCTTTTCTGGAATTATCTGAAAATAATCAACCATTCTATCTTTGTTAACATTCTTCATTTACCTTTGGTCTTGTATCATGACATCTTATGTCCAATGCAATTTTCTTCAATAGAACAATGACCTAAAGCCACTACAATGATGGAGAAGTGCATGGGAATTACTCTGAAACAGAAATGGCTCTCACCTGAGTCATAGCATTTAATATCTGTCTAATTGGGGAACAAATAAATTGCTTAAGCTTTTGAGGTCTAAAATAATAATCCACAAAATAGGAGAATAGTACAATCCTTGCTGCATTGTTGAGAGGACAATATATACTAGTGGTTTTAGTCATTTTATTCTGAGAACATTTTCTAAAAAGGAGTTGATACACAGAAGCCCAATATGAGATATATATTATGAGTTGGGTCCGACTCAATGGCATATAACAACAACTATATATATATATATATATATATAAGCTCTGGTAGCATAGTGGCTAAGGCACTTGACTGCTAACCAGAAGGCTGGTGGTTCAAACCAACCAGCCACTCCTCGGAAGGAAGGTTGGGCAATCAACTTCCGTAGTGATACTGCTTCAGAAACCCAAGGAGGGGCTGCTATGAGTCGGGTCTGACTTGATGGCACATAACAACAACATATATGTGTGTGTGTGTGTGTATGTAATTTTTATTGTGATTTGGTGAAAGTTTACAGAGCAAATTCACTTTTCATACAGCAGCTCACACAGACTTTGTCTCATGACATTGACTGAAATTTCCCACAATGCAACAGATCCCCTCTCACTACCTTCCCATAGTTACCTCTTCCCTGTGTCCTTCTCTCCCATGCACTCTTGCCCCCCAACGTGTCTTCCTGTGCATACACAGCCCTGCTATTCTCCCATGATTGATCTCTTCAAGGAATGTATCTACCT
>NW_006931196.1:0-514 GCF_000298275.1 Orycteropus afer afer
ATATCAGGACCAGGACAGACAGATGGGTGTACAGTGAAGAAAGCAGCTGATGTTGGCATAGGTAAGGTTGCAATAATAATAATAATAATAACAAAAATACCCAAACGAATGGAAAGTCAGGAAACCATTCAGAGAGATGAACATCATACTTTATCACCAGGAATATTTGGAGGAATGGTGGGAGATGACTCATTAAGCCTCAAGTGGAGTCATTTTGTGGTAGGCTTTGGATTCCAGTTGGAGAGTATGGCCTTTGAATTTTATGGCTGGGATGAAATATGGAAGTTACTACCTTGAAAAGGCAAACCCAGTGGGAATTCCTGGACCCTGTGATCCAAACTCCCTCAAATGTGAAAATAGGAGATGTGTGTTGAAAAGATAGATTTCCAAGAGGATTTTCTGAATTATTAAGAAGAAATTTGAATTCATTCATTTAAGAATAATTTCCCTATCAGGAGTACTAAGGCTTGAATGCTACTCTTTCTAGAAAAAAAATTATAATCATTTTTATATT
>NW_006931196.1:3607-4351 GCF_000298275.1 Orycteropus afer afer
GTTTCTCTTCTGCTCTTTGTGCATTTTGGGTTATGCTTGATAGTCTATTTATGCCATATATTAAGGTCTCTAAATTTGCCCCTAGTTTTTCCTTGAGGAACTTTATAGTTTTCAATTTCACATTTAAGTCTTTGATCCATCTGGAGTTAGTTTTTCTGTATGGTGTGGGGTACAGGTCTTGTTTCATTTTTGTGCAAATGGGTATTCAGTTTTGCCAGCACCATTTGTTAAACAGACAATCTCTTCCTCATTTAATGGATTTCGGCCCTTTGTCAAACATCTGACCATAGATCAATGGATCTATTTCTGGGTTCTCAATTCTATTCCATTGGTCTATGTGTCTGTCATTGTACTAATACCAGGCAGTTTTGCCTACTGTGCCCATATAGTAGGTTTTGAGAGTCAGCAGTGAGAGACCTCCTACTTTGTTCTTCTTCTTCAATAGTGTTTTGCTTATCGGAGGTCTCTTTTCTTTCCATATAAAGTTAGTGATGGTTTTTTCCATATCCTTAAATAATGTTGATGGAATCTGGATTGGGATTGCATTGAATGTATAGATTATGTTGGGCAGAACTGACCTTTTCACAATATTCAATCTGCCTATCCACTAGCCTGGTATGTTCTTCCATTTATGTAGATCTCTTATGGTTTCATGAAGTAGTCTTTCGTAGTTTTCTTTGTACAGGTCTTTTGTGTCCCTGTTAAGATTTATTCTCAAGTATTTTATTTTTTTGGTAGCTATTG
>NW_006931197.1:0-808 GCF_000298275.1 Orycteropus afer afer
AGCTGTCTTCCAAATCTCTTGGCATAACCAAGTGATTGCCTCCAGTGCAGCATCTGTTTGTTGAAATATCTCAGTGGGTATTCTGTCAATTCTGGGAGCCTTGTTCTTCGCCAATTCCTTCATTGCAGCTTCTACCTCCTCCTTCAATACCATGAGTTCTAGATCATATGCCACCTCCTGAAATGGATGAAGATTGACCAGTTCTTTTTGGTACAGTGACTCTGTGTATTCCCGCCATCTTCTCTTGATGTTCCCTGCATCATTCAATATTTTGCGCTTAGAATCTTTCAATATTGCAACTCGAGGCTTACATTTTTTCCTCAATTCTTTCAGCTTGAGAAATGCTGAGCATGTTTTTCCCTTTTGGTTTTCAAACTGCAGGTCTTTGCACATTTCATTATAGTAATTGGCTTTGTCTGTTCTAGCTGCTCTTTGAAATCTTCTGTTCAGCTCTTTTATCTTGTCATTTCTTCCATTTGCTTTAGTTACTTCCACTTAAGGGCAAGTTCCAGAGTCTCTTCTGACATCCATTTTGGTCTTTTCTTCCTTTCTCATCTTCTTAATGACCTCTTGCTTTCCTCATGGATGATATCCTTGATTTTATCCCACAATTTGTCTGGTTTTCCATCATTGGTGTTCAGTTAGTCAAATCTATTCTTTAGATGGTCTCTAAATTCAGGAAAGATATGTTCAAGATCATATTTTGGCTATCTTGGACTTGTTTTAATTGTTTTTAACTTCAAGTTGAACTTGCATATGAGCAGTTGATGGTCTATTCCACAATCAGCTCCTGGCCTGGTTTTGGCTG
>NW_006931197.1:3315-4302 GCF_000298275.1 Orycteropus afer afer
ACAGGGACTTCTTTATTTATTATTATTATTACTATTTTTAAATCAATTAATTGTGATTTGGGTGAAAGTTTACAGAACAAATTCATTTTCCATTCAACAGTTCACTTCCCACTTCCTCCTCATGGTTACCTTTTCCCTGTGTCCTTCTTTCCTCTGTGTTCCTGCACTCTGAGCTCTCTCCCTGTGCAAATGTGGCTTTTCTGATCTCCCATGGTTTATTGTTCTAAGGAGTGTACTTACCTGGTGTAACTGTTCACCTTATATGGCTGTCTATTATTTGGCTGGAAGCCACAGGAGTGAATTCAATTCCAGACCCAAAGGGTGACTAGGGGCCATATTCTTGGAGCTTTCACCAGTCTCTATCACACCAGTAGGCCTGGTCATATTTTATGATTTTGGGTTTTGTTTCACACTTTTCTCCCATTATTTCCAGGATCTCTAATTTTGATCTTTTTCTGAGTGTTGACAGTGGTAGCCAGGTACCATATAGTTCAGTGGTAGCCAGGTACCATAAGATCTCAAGGTGATGTAGGCAGAAGTTCCCTTGGTCAACTGGTCCTTTGAACTAATCATGTTCATGTATCCTTGATTTTCTTCATTCTTCTTTGCTCCAGATGAGGAGAGACCACTTATTGCACCTTAGATGGCCATTTGCAAGCTTTGAAGACCCCAGTCAAAACTCCTACATACCACACGAGTCAATCCCGACTCATACGGAAGTACATTGCCCAATCTTCTTTCCAAGAAGTGACTGGTGGGTTTGAACTGCTAGCCTTCTGGTTAGCAGTTAAATGCATTAGGCACTACACCACCAGAGCTCCCTACACCAAAGGAGGATATAGAAAAGGCTTTAAAGTAATTTGTTATGCCAATTGAGCTTGATCCCACAGGCCCCGCTATTCACTCCCTTAAGGTATTTGGCTGTCGTTAAGAAGTTAACAACAACTTTGCAACATTAGCCCTATTTTATATATATATATATATATA
>NW_006931198.1:0-767 GCF_000298275.1 Orycteropus afer afer
ATAGATGCAAAAATCTTCAACAAAATCCTAGCCAATAAACTCCAACAACATATCAAGAAAATCATTCATGATGACCAAGTGGGGTTCATATCAGGGATGCCAGGATGGTTCAATGTTAGAAAAACAATCGACATCATCCACCACATAAATAAAACAAAGGAAAAGAACCACATGATCATATCAATTGATGTAGAAAAGGCATTTGATAAAATACAACACTCATTCCTGTTCAAAACTCTTAGCAAAGGAGGAACAGAAGGGACATTCCTCAACATAATAAAGGGCATCTATGCAAAAGCAACAGCCAACATTATACTCAATGGAGAGCGACTGAAACCAGTCCTCTTGCGAACAAGAACAAGACAAGGATGCCTGCTATCACCACTTCTATTCAACATTGTATTGGAAGTCTTAGCCAGGGCAAAAAGGCAAGAAAGGGAAATCAAGAGCATCCAAATTGGTAAGGAAGAAGTCAAACTATCTCTATTTGCTGATGATATGATCCTATACCTAGAAAATCCAAGAGACTCAGTCAAAAATCTACTGGAACTAATTGAAAGATTTAGCATTGTGGCAGGATACAAGCTCAACATCAGAAAATCAGTAGGATTCTTCTACACCAGCAAAGAGATTGCTGAAAAAGAAATAAGGAAATCAATATCATTTACAATTGCTACAAAAAAATAAAATACTTGGGAATAAATCTTACCAGGGACACAAAAGACCTGTACAAAGAAAACTATAAAAAACTACTTCAAGAAACCATA
>NW_006931198.1:3477-4468 GCF_000298275.1 Orycteropus afer afer
GTCTGGAATTGAACCCACACCTGTGGCTTCCAGCCAAGCAAAAGACAGGCATAGGAGTTGAACATTTACCTAAGGTAAATACACTCCTTGGAGAGAAAAATCATGGGAGAAAGAATGGCTGTTTATGCAGAGGGAGACAGCTCAGGGGGCAGGAGTCCATGGAAGGATGGACACAGGGAAAAGGTGACTGTCGGGAGGAAGTGGGAAGGGAGCTGTTGCATTATGGTAAATTGTGGTCAATGTCATGAGACAAAGTGTATGTGAACTGCTGTATGGAAGGTGAATTTGGTTTGTCAATTTTTACCCAAATCACGATAATAAATAAATAAATAAATAAAAATAAAGGACAACTTAAAATAAAAAGTGAGAAGAATGAAAGGACTTAAATAGACAAAAGATGTAGTAGCAAAAATTAAGCCTGCTTTGGAGTTAGTAAAGAGAATAATAGAATTAGCACTGTAGAAGCTCAATTCACTAATATGGAAGAAAAGAACCTCAGATGCTGTCTCAAAATTTAGAAGAGAACAAAGCAATGAAAATAGTAAGAAAGAAAATAAGGCAGTGAGAATTCAGTGCTCAGGTGTTCCTCAAGAGTAAGTATATCAATCAGAATAGCAATAATAATCAAGGGATGATTGAAGGAAATGTCCTGTGGTCAAATATATGTAAATACATTATTTATATATGTAAATATATGACTTACACACTTCTGTATGAGTAACTCATACCTCAGAAATAAGCAATGTAAGAAGATTCATATCTGAATGTATTTCTAGAAAAATATTTTAACACAAGAATAAAGGCCAAAAAAAAAAAAAAAAAGAAAGAAAGAAAAAGAAGAAAACCCCACAAGTGTATAGGTGAAATAAAAAAAAAAAATCATTGAAAACTGACCTATATCAGATTCCTATTCTGCAAAGTAAAGTCATCAATTTGACTGGGAAATACTGTATTGCAAGGACTTTACTCAAGCAGGTTTTATTTTAATGTG
>NW_006931199.1:0-477 GCF_000298275.1 Orycteropus afer afer
CAATAGCTACCAAAAAAATAAAATACTTGGGAATAAATCTTACCAGGAACACAAAAGACTTCTACAAAGAAAACTATTAAAAAACTACTTCAAGAAACCATAAGAAATCTACATAAATGGAAGAACATCCCATACTCGTGGATAGGAAGATTGAACACTATGTAAATGTCAATTATACTCAAAGCAATCTACACATTCAAGGCAATCCCAATCCAGATCTCATCAACATTCTTCAAGGATATGGAATAACCAATCACTAACTTCACATGGAAAAAAAAGAGACCTCGGATAAGCAAAGCACTTTTGAAGAAGAACAAGGTAGGAGGTCTCACATTGCTGGATCTCAAAACCTACTATATACCCACAGTAGTCAAATCTGCCTGGTATTCATTTAATGACAGATACATAGACCAATGGAATGAATTGAGAACCCAGAAATCGATCCATCGACCTGTGGTCAGCTGATCTTTGACAAAG
>NW_006931199.1:2162-4073 GCF_000298275.1 Orycteropus afer afer
TGTTCCACCTCCTACTTTGGCAAGTAGCGACTGGGATCTTAAAAGCTTGCAAGCTGCCATCTAGATGCAACGATGGGTCTCTCCTCATCCAGAGAAAAGAAGAATGAAGAAAACAAAGATTCATGGAAACAATTAGTCCTAGCGACTGGTACACCATCTGATCTGCAGCCTATATGATCATGAGACCAGAAGAACTAGATGGTGCCTGGCTATCACTATCAACCACTTGGAAGGGGATCTATGTAGGAGATCCTGGATAGGGAGGGAGAGCAATGTGGAACAAAACTCAAAATCATTTGGGGAAAAAAAAAAGTGGGGGAGACCAGGTTTTCTGGTCCGACAGAGCCTGGTGGAACCACTGAGACTACGGCCCCTAGCTGTCCTTCAGGTCTAGAATTGAACCCAAACCTGTAGCTTCCAGCCCAATAAAAGACAGGCATATGAGTTGAACATTTACCTGAGGTAGATACATTCCTTGGAGAGAACAATCATGGGAGACAGAAGGGCTGTTTATGCACAGGGAGACAGCTCAGGGAGCAGGAGTGTATGGAGGGATGGAAAGACGGAAGAGGTAACTATCGGGAGGAAGTGGAAAGGGAGTTGTTAAATTGAGGTCAATTGTGGTCAATGTCATGAGACAAAGTGTATGTGAACTACTGTATGGAAAGCGAATTTGCTCTGTAAATTTTCACCCATATCACAATATAAATAAATAAATAAAAATAAAAAATACGTGTTGTAAATCCTAAGTTCTGCCTATGTTTATAATGCCAACTTCAAATGGGCTATCTCTGTTACATTAAAAAGGCAGGGCTAATACAGGGTATGTATTGAGTCAATCTTGATTGAGATATAAAAGAGATTAAAAAAGGAAACAGAAGAGAGATAGGGAAAAGAGAAGTTAAGTCACCTAAAGAAAGTCCAGGAGCAGAAGCTCAAAGAGACAATGACCTCTCTCTAGAGCCAACAGAGAGAGAGCTAATTCCCCTAGGGCTATCATCCTGCATTTGGTCAACAGGCCTCCTAAACCGTAAGAAAATAAATTTCTGTTTGTTATTGCCATGTGCTTGTGCTATTTCTGTTATAGCAGCACTAGGTCACTAAGACAGATATCTATAAACCTTTGTTGAGATAAAATCATTTGCTCTTTTAATATCTCTTTTCAGTATCAGTGTTTAAGTAACATATTTTAAGTTCTCATATCCTAGCATCTCAAAGTCCTTACCATTAGTAACACTATTTAAATATATCAATTAAGGACTTCAGTTTTTAAGCAAATTTCTAAGTTTTGTCCTCCCCTGTTGTTGCTATTGTTGTTGTTAGGTGCCATCAAGTTGTCTCCAATTCATAGAGATCATATGCACAGCAGAACAAAACGAGATGAAGTCTGGCCATTCTCGCTTCCAAGGAGTATTCTGGTTGTATTTCTTCCAAGACATATTTGTTAGTCCTTTTAGCAGACCATGGTACTTTAAGCATACTTCTCCAACACAACTCAAAAATTTCAATCTTCTTCGTTTTTCCTTATTCGTTGAGCAGCTCTCACACGCATAAGAGATAATTGAAAATACCACAGGTTGGGTAAGGCGCACCTTACTCTTCAAGGAGACATCTTTGCTCTTCATCACTTGAAAGAGGTCTTTTGCAGTAGTTTTGCCTAATTTAATACATTGTCTGATGTCTTGAATGCTGCTTCCATTGGTGTTGATTGTAGAACCAAGTAATATGAAGTCCCGAACAACTTCAATCTTTTCTCCATTTAATCATGAAGCTGTTCATTGGACCAGTTGTGAGGATTTTTGTTTTCTTTATATTGAGGTGGAAATCCATGCTGTAGACTGTAGTCTTTAACATCATCAGTAAGTGCTTCAAGTCATCCTCAGCAAGCAAAATTGTATCATCTGCGTATTG
>NW_006931200.1:0-2833 GCF_000298275.1 Orycteropus afer afer
TTACTTATCTGATGAACGGGGTCCTTATGTTATCTTTGTTCTCTTTTGTGACAATCCTTACAGGCTGCTTCAGAGATGACTAATCTGAACAAGGCAGTCACATCCACACCTGATGAAGGATGAACTGAGATTCTAACCTCATGTCCAATCAGTAATCCTTAGATAAGTTATGACCTTCAAGACTTGAAAAAGGGAACTGTTACACTTCTCTCCTTGAATGAAGCTGTGATTCCTTTGAGGAACAGGACATTGGTCAGAAACAAGTTTTGAAGTTATTATAAGTGAGAATGTCACAATGCTCAGGAAATACACCAAAAACTATAATCCAAAAAGCAAACACATCCCAAAATCACCCTAGAGAATCAAATAAGACCATGTTTCCTTATAAAGCAACACAAAGAGTGTGTAATCCCTGAGAATACTCCTCTCATTCCTCCAACCACAGCGAGTGTAATGGAAGAAGGGACCAGCTCTGAAAACATTCACCTCGTTTGTGCTGAAATCCCAAGGTTAGAGGGCAAAGCACACCCAATTTTAGGAGCAGCAGCAATATTAAATCAGGCCCATTCTGGATGGACACAGGTGCCTCTGAAGGGCATCTTTACATTGAAGACCTGGCTGGAATTCCTGGACCCACCTTGTACTGCACAGCAGTTTAGGAAACTCACACCAGCCTTCCTTCACTCCTTCTAGGACAAGATTGACATACTACCTTCCAGCTCCCCAGCATTCCTGGCCTCCTCTGAGTTTTCTCTCACACATAAAACCCATGCAACCTGAACACTTTCCTGTTGTTTGCATCTTGAGGGCCCAGACTGACACAGACTTCTTAACAAACTCCTTGTTAATATGAACATGTTTGTATTGGAAAATATAACCAACATACAAACCAAGAATTAGGTGGCCATGCTGAGCTAGAGAAAGAAAACAGACTAGATGAAAATGAGACACCAGACCAGTGCTGAGTCTGACCCACACCCTCCTATGTGAGGGGAAGGTCAGATGAGACCCTCATTCTGCTTGTGTCTGTTACTGTCTGTCACCTCACCAACTTCTTGGCTCTCCCCTGAATCCCACAGAGGGTCCTACCTGGGAAACCCCCTGAGGTGTCTGCCCTGAGTCTGAGCTTTCAGAAACAGATCATCAGGCCTGGGTCCAGAGGCCTCACTGGGTGGGTTCGAACCATCAGACTTCCAGCTCAGAGTTCAGAGCATCACCATCAGTGCTGCCCAGGGGCTCCGTCTGCCCTGAGCCTGATTGGACAAGATGCCCCAGAGTTCCCTGAGCCGCTTCAGAACTCAGGGTGGGATCCTGGCGGAGTCCTTTCTCTCCACAAGGGACAGACTGCTTTTCTGTGTGTGAGAATACTTCCTCTCATGGCAATGCAAGCTGTGAATTCACAGACATCAGAGGGAGGCACAGAATCATAAAAAATAGAGGGATTTCCTGGGGAAACTGTGAGACGGAGGGGCATCCCCAGATCACAAAAGGAAATCAGCCCTTCAAGTGCAAGTGTACTTGCTCCTGGGTCTGAATTCTGACTTCCGTGGGTCAGGAACGCCCCCTGCTGCTTGCCCCTCTCCCTGCAAGGGAGGTTTTTTCTGGACTCACACTGACTTCCCCTCACTGTGTCACTTGCACAGTAATAAACACTGGTGTCCTCGACTTTCAGACTATTCATTTGCAGGTACAGTGTATTCTTATCATTGTCTCTGGAGATGATGACCCTTCACAGACTCAGCGTAGTATTCATTACCACCATCATATTTAATGTATGAGACCCACTGCAGGCCTTTCCCTGGAGCCTGGCGGACCCAGGCCACCCTGTAGTCACTGAAGGTGAATCCATAGGCTGCACAGGAGAGTCTCAGAGACCCCCCAGGCTGACTCACACCTCCCCCAGCCTCCACCAGCTGCACCTCACACTGGACACCTGCAATGACAGAGACATCCTGGTCAGGAAAACTTCACATGTGCCCACTGTTTCTCTCACTCATGCCCATTCACGTGCACTTGGTCTCCATAAAATGACTTTTTAAAATAACAACAAGGAAAATCCAGCTCAGTAATGAATCCATGGAGGCTTGTCTGTGTTCAGCCCAGATCACTGAATGGGGACACCTGGACTGTCAGGTTTGGGGCTCCCTCCCAGAGCTGGAGGGTTTAGGTCAGGCAACCACCAGTGTTTCATCAGCAGAGGAATGGACCCTATTTGCATGTTCTCCTCCTACATAGTAACATGTGGAGCTAGATGTCTTCACAGGGGGCAGTGTCCCAGAACAAACCCAAGTATACTCAGAGAATTTGGTGGCAATGATAACAGTTAGACAAATTAGCTCTTCTTATATGGTTGTGGTACAGAGTTCTTATTTTATTTTTCCATATGCCATCATTTATTTATGTCTACATTATGGAAGACAGTATGCACTTTTATTTCCTTAACACCTTTCACCCGTCAAACTTACATGGATGGAATTAATATTTTTGTATTTTAAGAGCATGTATCGATTTTAGTGCTCAATATTTCAGTGTATCCACAAATCACACACTTTATTTATCAATTAACCTGCCCATGGACATATTTGCATTTTTGCCAGTTTCTGGTCATTATAATGAAAAGTACTACTCAGGTTGGCGATTCCAAACTAAAACCAAACCCACTCCCATCAACCTGATTTCAAGTAATGGTGACCTTCATTAGGTTCCCAAGGCAGTAAATCTTTACAGAAGTAGATAGCCTCACCTAGTTTCTGCAGAGCAGCTCATGGGTTTGAACCACCAATCTTATGGTTAGTAGTCAGAAGCTGTAGGCACGTTGCCAAAAGAGCTCCTT
>NW_006931200.1:3249-4291 GCF_000298275.1 Orycteropus afer afer
TTCACTACCTGTGTTGGTGACTAACATAGGCAAAGAGTAGCTGCTGCCAAATTACACCCTTACCTCCATCTCATGACCCCAATGAAGAACAAAACAATTAACAGTCACGGGTAAAGTCATCCAATTGAGTGTCTTAAAGGCACTGGTGGAATCTCATAGAAAATGGGGGGACAGAGAATAGTATGAGGTGAAACTGTGTCCAGAAAAGCCTCCCATTTCTTCATTAAGACACAAAGACCTCAATCTGAAGGGGAAAGACATCCAAACTAGAAGCTGAGGGTACCAGTGAAAATAAGTTGCATCTTGAACAAAGCACAGAAAACAGACCCATTGTCACGGAGTCAATTCCAATTGATACAGACAATATAGGACAGAGGAGAACTGCCACATCGGGTTTCCAAGGCTGTGAATCTTTGCAGAAACAGACTGCCTCATCTTTCCCTGTGGAGCAGCCGGGGGGTTCCAGCTGCTCACTTTTTGGTTAACAGTCCAGGCCTCTATCCCCAGCACCGGCAGAACTCTGCTTCAGGTAATGTGGGAACAAAGTGGAAGATAAGACACTCTGCCAGCCTTGCCTCTAGAGAAGCAGGGACACTTGGAATTCCAGACAGCAGACTGTGGTTGACGATGTCTGCCTAGGAGTGAGGTTCAGTCAAAGGATGGGAGAAATACCCTTAACCCAAACTCTCCCACAGCACTAATCATCCTCAAGTCAAATATCAGTGGGATGCACCAGGGAAAGCTGAGAGACATTCTCCCAGGGAGAGCACAAAGTGAAGATCAAAGCCAAGGATGAAGATAATAACAATATAACCATGGGATCTGAAGTCTTTGGTGCTGGCAGCAGAAACAACTTTTTGCATGATGCTAAATTTAGATTGTCGTTGTTCGGTGCCGTGGAGCAGGTTCCGACTCATAGCGACCCTCTGCACAGCAGAACAAACACTGCCCGGTGCTCTTCCAGCCTCACTCGCTTTCTCCACATGAGCTCATCATTGCAGCCACTCTGTCTATCTGTCTTGTTGAGGGCCTTCCCCTTCTT
>NW_006931201.1:0-777 GCF_000298275.1 Orycteropus afer afer
CTCTACACCAGCAAAGAGATTGCTGAAAAAGAAATAAGGAAATCAATCCCATTTACAGTAGCTACCAGAAAATAAAATACCTGGGAATAAATCTTGCCAGGGACACAAAAGACCTGTACAAAGAAAACTATAAAAATCTACTTCAAGAAACCTTAAGAGATCTGCATAAATGGAGGAGCATACCATGCTTGTGGATAGGAAGAGTGAACATTGTGAAAATGTCAATTCTACCCAAAGCAATCTATACATTCAATACAATCCCAATCCAGGTCCCATCAACATTTTTTAAGGATATGGAAAAACCAATAACTAACTTTATATGGAAAGGAAAGAGACCTTGGACAAGCAAAGCAGTATTGAAGAACAACAAAGTAGGATGTTTCACACTGGCAGATCTCAAAACCTACTATACAGCCACAGTAGTCAAAAATGCCTGGTATTGGTCCAACGACATACACATAGAGCAACTGAATAAAATTGAGGACCCAGAAATAGATCCATTGACCTATGGTTAGCTGATCTTTGACAAAAGGCTGAAATCCATTACAGGAGGAGGAGAATGTTTGTTTAATAAATGGTGCTGGCAAAACTGGAGATCCAGTTGCAGAAAAATGAAATAAGATCTGTATCTCACACCATACACAAAAACGAACTCTAGATGGATCAAAGACTTAAATGTGAAACCTAAAACTATAACATTCCTCAAAGAAAACCTAGGGGTAAATTTAGGGGCCCTAATATATGACATAAATGGACTGTCAAGCATAACCCAAAATG
>NW_006931201.1:2952-4171 GCF_000298275.1 Orycteropus afer afer
AATAATAAAAAGGATGTGATATGATGATTAAATTTAAGGACTTATAGGAACTTCGCATTACCAGATTGGGGGGCTGTGAGGTGCAGAAAACAATTTGGCCTTTGTTCTGGTTTCCTCAGAGCCAGATTACACCTGAGGTTAATGAGTAGGGGCTGACCAGACCAAGAGGGACCATCTGGGGTTTAGATGCTGGCTAGCCTCAGGAGACATGATCTAATCAGTCATGGCCATGTGGGCAGGCCAATAAGAACCTGGAACCCTAAGGGTTAGTGGAGCTTCCTGTTTGACAAGAACATTTGCTCTCAGGAGGGTAACATTTCCCTTGGGGATATGGAAGCTTTGTGTTATGGACCCTCTCAGACCTCACCCTATGTGTCTCTTCATTGTATCCTTTTTGGCAGTAATAAATCTGTAGTTTTAAGTATGGTATATTCTCTGTGAGATTCTGAGAATCATTCCAGGGAATTATCAAATCCAAAGGGGAAGTAAGAGCCAACAGGGGCTGGTGTTTGCCTGTTTGGCAGTGTGAAGGACTATGCCCTTTTAGCTTATGAGTTCTGACCTAGCTCTGGGTGGCTAGGGTAAGAGAAATGCTGCAAGGGCAACTGTTCTGAAGGAAGGTGTCTTTCTAACTTGTGAGTTTTCTAACTCAACTCTGGTTGGCTAGGGTTGGAAAGAGTGGCACTTAGGCAGGATGGGGAAGTGGGAAAATAAAGACTGGACCCATAACCACACTTTAGGGGTTGGATTCATGTTGATCCTTACCATGCAGTTGACAACAAAGGTGAGATGTACCTGCCTTGTCCCTTATTTAGTGCAACTGGAGATGAGGATGGGGTTTGCCCTAATCAATCCATCTGAAACTGAAATGAAAGATGGATTAGCAAAAGAAGAGTTAACTGGGCTTCAGAAATTACCTTGAGATTGCCAGGCCTTTCCTCTGAGCTGGACTCAAATAGCCTTTGGTTAGTAGTTGACAGTGTTATCTATTAGTACCACCCAGGGACTCCTGGTCAGCTCTGCTAGAAATGTTCATTTAATCCACACCTCCCTCTCTGTAGCTTCTACCCCCTCCTTGCATGTAGCTTTGCTATTTGCAGGTTCCCAAGCTGGGGGGGATAAGAGAGGTCTCCAACAGCAGGACAAACTTGTCTGTCGATTTGTCCTACTGTGGTGACATGTAGACGTGAGTTTTGAGGCTGAGCCTCTGGTGTTTAAA
>NW_006931202.1:0-646 GCF_000298275.1 Orycteropus afer afer
TCTGTTCTATCTTGTAGTTGTTCTGACTTCCCTACCATCTAGAAGTTCTACAACGACACAGATTTTTTTCCCTCTTTTCGGTTTGTAGTGGTCCTCATTTGTCAATTGATGTCTCTGGTTCCCTGTTTACAATCATGTAGGTTTATTTACTTTGGATACTTCCATAGCAGGTTTGGTTTCTGGGTTAAATCATCATGTGTGTTAATGGTCAGTTATTGGTGGCTGTTGTTGCTTCTCTGTCCAAAGGGCTCATTTTAGCATCTTTTGTAAGGTTGGTTTGGTTTTAACAAATTCCCTTAATTTCTGCTTATCTGGAAATGTCCTAATTTCACTATTGTATTTGAGGGCCAATTTTGCTGGGTACATAATTCTTGGTTGGAATTTTTTCTCTTTCAGTGTATATATACCATCCCACTGTCTTCTCGCTTGCATGGTTTCTGTCAAGAAATCCGAGCTTAGTCTTATCGGTTGCCCCTTGTAGGTAACTTTTCATTTTTCCCATGCTGCTCTTTGTCTTTGGTTTTGGTAAGTTTGATGATAATATGTCCTGGTGTTTTTCTTTTGGGGTCTATCCTGTTTGGGGTTTGTTGGACTTCCTGAATGGATATATTCTCATCTTTTATCATATCAGGGAAGTTCTCCTCCA
>NW_006931202.1:866-3863 GCF_000298275.1 Orycteropus afer afer
AATTCTTTTGAATTCCTTATCAGGGAGTTCCAATGCTGCATCTTCCTCAGGGATGTGTTTTGGGTCTCTATCCTGGTCTCTTGTTTCTCCTGCTTTATCTTGCTTCTTTGTGTGAACTGTGATGCTCTGTTGTCTCTGAGGCATTGTGACATTTTGTGTTTATACTTAATCAGTGATTATATGTTGGAGTGACTTGCGACAATTTTCATTTTTTTGTTTTGTTTGTATGTTATCTGTACAGGCAGTTTACTGTGCTGTGCTCCTCTATTCACTAGTTGACTGCACTTATACACTCACAACCTGTCTCCTTTCATTTATCAGCCTCTCGTATGTCCTTGCCAACACTGGCAAAGAAAGCCTGTTCTTAGGTCCCTGGAATCTGAATGAGAATGCTTTCACTTTAAAATCCAAAACGGTTGCCTCTTGAAAGATTGAAGATGGCTGCACCCTTGATCACTTTAAATATCCAAAATGGCCATGCTTGTAAACATTCAAAATGACTGCACCCTCAGTCACTTTGAATATCCAAAATGGCTGCCACGTGTAAACAATCAAAATGGCTGCGCCCTCTGGACAACAGAAAGTCCACAGCTCAGGTTGTCTCCCTCATTGCTGTTTCTCTTCCTAGTCATAGGCCACAAAAGCAGTTGTCCCTGCAGCCCTTGGTGACCAGGACTGATCTTGAGGTCAATTCTAAGGTCCCAACATGACTTGTAAATATTCAGGCTGTTGGTCTCGTCAGAGTAGCTGACAGTCCGCAGCTCTGACTGTCTCTCTACTCACTGTTTTAGTTCGGGTTTTTCCACTAGTTCATGTCTAATTCACTTCTGTATAGTTCCTTTCAAAGCTCAGGGCTCCAGGATTATCTTCTGTATCTCTGTCAATTATTTTTTCTTTTCTTTGTTGAAGAGGGTCTATGTCACTTGTCTGCCTATTCCTCCATTTTATGGAAGTCTTGAACCTCCAATCTTTCAATTAGTAGCCAAGCATGTTATTTTCACGATGTAGGGAGTACAAAAGCAGACCAGTTGCCACTGATAAAGTTTTGATCATTTGTTTTCTCTCTGCATTGGTATTTGGTGGTGCTAATGTTGAATCTTTTCTTGAACAAAGAGTAGCCAAAGCAAATGGAAGAAATGCTGAAACAAAAGAACTGAACAGATTTCAAAGGGCAGTTCAAGAAGACAAAGCAAAGTGTTATGATGAAATGTTCAAAGACCTGGAGTTAGAAAACCAAAATGAAGAACATACTCAGCATTTCTCAAGCTGAAAGAACTGAAGAAAAAAATCAAGCCTCGAGTTGTAATACTGAAGGGTTCTATAGGGAAAATATTGAATGATGCAGGAAGCATCAAAATAAGATGGAAGGAATACACAAGAGTTACTGTACCAAAAAGAATTGGTCAATATCCAACTACATCAGGAGGTAGCATAAGATCAACAGCCACTGGTATTGAAGGAAGAAGTCCAAGCTGTCCTGAAAGAACTGGAAAAAAACAGGCTCCAGGAATTGATGGAATACCCATTGAGATATTTCAATGAACAGGTGCTGTGCTGGAGGCACTTACTCATCTATGCTAAGAAATCTGGAAGACAGCTACCTGGCCAACTGACTGGAAGAGATCCATATTTGTGCCCATTCCAAAGAAAGGTAATCCAAGAAAATGTGGAAATTATTAAAAAATATCATTCATATCACAAGCAAGTAAAATCTTAATGAAGATAATTCAAAAATGGTTGTAGTAGTATATTGACAGTGAACTTCCAGAAATGCAAGCTGGATTCAGAAGAAGATGTGGAATAAAGATATCATTGCTAACATCAGATGGATCTTAGGTAAAAGCAAAGAGTACCAGAAAGATGTCTACCTGTGTTTTGCTGAGTATTCAAAGACAGTCGATTATGCGAATCATAAAAAATTATGGATAACATTGCAAAGAATGGGGAAGCCAGAACACTTAATTGTTCTCATAAGGAACCTATACATTGACCAAAAGGTTGTTGTTCAAGCAGAACAAGGAGATACTGCATATTTAAAATCAGGAAGGATATGTGTTGGGTTGTATCCTTTCACCATACTTATTCAATCCATATGATGAGCAACTAATCTGAGAAGCTGGACTATATGAAGAAGAAAGTGGCATCAAGATTGGAGGAAGGGGGTTCCAGCAAGATGGCAGACTAGGCAGAAGGACTGCACAGACCCTCTTCAACAAAGAAAAGGGAAACCAATTACCACAGACACAGAAGATAATCCTGGACCCCTGAGCCTTGAAGGGACAGATATAGAAGTGGACCAAACCCCAACTAGCAGAAGAATTTGTGTGAAAATACCAAAAAAGGAGACATATGGAGCTGTGGTCTGGCAACGATCCTGAGGGAGATGGCACAGACAGCTTGCAGATTCCCTAGTGCTGGTAGGACTTAAGAATTAACCTAAAAATCACCCTGCTAGCCAGAGACTGCACGGAGGACTGTGCATGGTGGCTGGGGGAACAAACGGAGAAAGTGAAGAGAAAGGTGGGCTGAGCTGTGGACTTTTGCTGGTCCGGAGGATGCCACCATTTTGAAGATTTAAGAAGCAGCTTGACAATTTTGGATATTTAAAGAGACAGCGCTCTCGAAGATTCCTGGGGCTTAGGAACACGTTCTGCTTTCCAGCAACCCCAAGGACATTCGGGACCTGCAAGACTGAAAAGTTTTTTGAAGGTTATTCAATTGTAATTTGTGTCTGATTGAGTGGGAGACAACAACAGTCCTCATAAGACACAATTACACCCACACCTCCTGCAACTTCACTTACTGAGTGACAGCCATTACCTCCTTCTCCACCAATAGACCAATGATAAAAAACCATCAACAAAAGCCTGAACCACCCTTGGCTGCTCTTCACAGTTAATGGAGATCTAAATACAACAATGCCATGATGCCTCGGAGACAACAGACCATCACAGTCCACACAAAGAAGCAGGATAAAGTGGTAGAAACAAGGGAGCA
>NW_006931203.1:0-461 GCF_000298275.1 Orycteropus afer afer
TTTAGAAGGTCCCAATCATCTGGTTTCTCTTCTGCTGTTTGTGCATTGTGAGTTATGCTTGATAGTCTATTTATGCTGTATATTGGGGCCCCTGATTTTGCTCCTACATTTTCCTTGAGGAATTCTATAGTTTTGGGTTTCACATTTAAGTCTTTGATCCATCTGGAGTTCGTTTTTCTGTATGGTGTGAGGTGCAAATCTTGTTTCATTTTTCTGCAAATGGATCACCAGTTTAGCCAGCACCATTTATTAAACAAACATTCTCTTCCCCATTTAACGGATTTTGGCCTTTTGTCAAGAATTAGATGACCATAGGTCGATGGATCTCTTTCTGGGTTCTCAATTCTATTCCATTGGTCTGTGTATCCATCATTAAACCAGTACCAGGCAGTTTTGACTACTGTGGCTCTATGGTAGGTTTTGAGATCTGGCAGTGTGAGACCTCCTACTTTGTTCTTCTT
>NW_006931203.1:988-3218 GCF_000298275.1 Orycteropus afer afer
TACCAATTTGGGTGCCTTTGATTTCCATTTCTTGCCTTATGGCTCTGGCTAGGACTTCCAGTACAGTGTTGAATAGAAGTGGTGATAGCAGGCATCCTTGTCTTGTTCCTGTTCTCAAGAGGAATGGTTTCAGTCTTTCTCCATTGAGAATAATGTTGGCTGTTGATTTTGCATGTTGTTGTTATGTGCTGTCAAGTCAGACCCGATTCATAGTGACCCCTCCTTGGGTTTCCCAGACAGTATCACTATGGAAGTAGATTGCCCCATTTTCCTTCGGAGGAATGGCTGGTGGGTTTGAACCTCCAGCCTTCTGGTTAGCAGTCAAGTGCGTTAGGCACTACTTTATGCCCTTTATTATGCTGAGGAATGTCCCTTCTATTCCTATTTTGCTGAGAGTTTTGATCAGGAATGGGTGTTCGATTTTATCAAATGCCTTTTCTGCATCAATTGATATGGTCATTTGGTTCTTCTCCATTGTTTTATTTATGTGGTGGATGACGTTGTTTGTTTTTCTAATGTTGAACCATCCCTACACACCTGATATGAACCCCACTTAGTCATAATGAATTATTTTCTTGATATGTTGTTGGAATCAATTGGGTAGGATTTTGTTGAAGATTTTTGCATCTATATTCATGAGGGATATTGGTCTGTAGTTTCCTTTTGATTGATGTCTTTGCCTGGTTTTGGTATCACGGTTATGCTTGCTTCATAAAACGAGTTAGGGAGGATTCCATCCTTTTCTATGTTTTGGAGTAGTTTGAGTAGGATGGGTATCAGTTCTTGTCTGAATGTTTGGTAGAATTCTCCAGTGAAACCGTCTGGACCAGGACTTTTTTTAGTTGGTAATTTTTGATAACCTGTTCAAGTTCTTCTTTTCTGATTGACCTGTTCAACTTTTCCACATCAGTCTGTGTTAGTTTAGGTAAGTCAAGTGTTTCTAGAAATGTGTCCATTTCTTCCAGATTTTCAAATTTGTTGGAGTACAGTGCTTCATAATATCCTGATATTATCCTTTTTATTTCAGTTGGTTCTGGTGTGATGTCACCCAATTCTTTTCTTATTTTTGTTATTTTGTCATTTGTATTCTTTCCCTCTTTTCCATTGTTAAATTTGCCAGTGGTTTGTCAATTTTATTGAGGGTTTTTTTTAAATTCTGGTCCTGTTGATTTTTTTCTATTGCCCTTCTATTTTCCATTTCATTGATTTCTCCTCGAATTTTGATTATTTCCTTTCTTCTGGTGACCGTGGGCTTTTCTTCCTGTTCTTTTTCTAATTGTTGGAGATGTGGGTTTAAAGTGTTGATTTTGGCTTTTCTTTTTTGATGTGTGCATGTACTGATATAAATTTGCCTCTGAACACTGCTTTTGCTGTGTCCCAAAGATTTTAGTATGTTGTGTTTACATTCTTACTTGATTCAAGGAATTTTTGAATTTCTATTTTTATTTCTTCTCTTACCCACTCTTTCTCTAGGAGGGTACTGTTCAGTTTCCATGTGTTTATCCTTTTTCTGTTCATCTTCGTATTGTTGATTTCTAATTTGATAGAGTTATGATCTGAGAAGATGCTTTGCTGTATTTGTATGTTTTTAAATTTATAAGGCTTGCTTTATGGCCTAACATATAGTCTGTCATGGAAAAGGTTCCATGTGCACTGGAGAAGAATGTATATTGTGCTGCTGTTGGGTGAAGTGCTCTGTAGAGGTCAATCAGGCCCACTTGCTAGAGTCTATTATTTATCTCTTCTGCATCTTTATTGAGTTTCTTTCCAGTTGTTCTATCTTTCAAATAAAGTGGTGTATTAAAATCTCCCACTATGACTGTGGAGTCTTTTATTTAGCTTTTCAACTCTTTTAAAGTCTGATTTATGTATTGTGTGTCCCTTTCATTGGGTCCATAAATATTTATTATGGTTGTATCTTCTTGATTAATTGATCCATTATATAATGTCCTTCCTTGTCTCGAAAGGTGGTTTTTGTCTTAAAGTCAATTTGATCAGAAATCAATATTGCCACTCCTGCTCTCTTACTGTTGCCATTTGCTTTATAGATCTTTTTCCAACCTTTGATTTTTAGTTTATCTTTGTCTTTGTCTCTAAAGTGTGTATCTTGTAGGCAGCATATTGATGGGTTTTGTTTTCTTATCCAATCTGCAGCTCTCTGTCTCTTGAGTGGTGCATTAAATCCAATAACATTCAGTTTAATTATTGACAAGTATGATTTGGTTGCTGT
>NW_006931203.1:3761-4225 GCF_000298275.1 Orycteropus afer afer
ATTTTACTTTAAATACGTCCATAGCTGTGGTTTCTGGGATATATCATCTTGGGTATTAATGGTCGGTTGTTATTTGCAAATTTTGGTTCTCTGTTCAAAGGACTCCCTTTAGCGTCTCTTGTAAGATTGGTCTGGTTTTAACAAATTCCCTTAGTTTCTGCTTATATGAAAATCTCCTCATTTCACCATTGTATTTGAGGGATAATTTTTCCGGGTATATAATTCTTAATTGAAAATTTTTGTCTTTCAGGGTTTTATATATACCATCCCATTGTCTTCTCGCTTGCATGGTCTCTGCTGAGAAATCAGAGCTTATTCTTATTGGGTGACCTACGTATGTAACTTTTTGTTTTTCCCTTGCTGCTCTCAGGATTCTGCCTTTGTCCTTCATTTTGGTGAGTTTGATGATGTGATATGTCTCAGTGATTTTCTTTTGGGGTTCATTGGACTTCCTGAATGGATAT
>NW_006931204.1:0-776 GCF_000298275.1 Orycteropus afer afer
GCAATCAAATGCTTTTGCATAGTCAATAAAATACAGATAAACATCTTTCTGATATTTTCTTCTTTCAGCCAAGATCCATCTGACATCAGCAATGATATCCTTCATTCCACCTCCTCTTCTGAATCCAGGCTGCATATCTGGAAGTTCTCTGTCTAATATACTGCTACAACCATTTTTTAATTATCTTCAGCAAGATTCTCATTGTGTATGAAACTAATGATACTGTTTGATAATTTCCACATTCTGTGGGATCACCTTTCATTGGAATGGGTACAAATATGGATCTCTTCCAATCAGTTGGCTGGGTAGCTGTCTTCCAAATTACTTGGCATAGACGAGTAAATGCCTCCACTGCAGCATCCGTTTTTTGAAACATCTCAAATGGATGTTCCATCAATTCCTGGAGCCTTGTTTTTCACCAATTCCTTCAGTGCAGCTTCGACTTCTTCCTTCAGTACCGTTGGTTCTTGATCATATGCCATCTCCTAAAATGGATGGATGTTGACCAGGTCTTTCTGGTACAGAAACTCTGTATTCCTTCCATCTTCTTTTGATGCATCCTGCATCATTCAATATTTTGCCCATAGAATCTTTCAATATTGCAACTAAGGCTTGAATTTTTATTATCTATCTATATATCTATCTTTATTTGTATCTATCTTTATTTATATTTATCTATCTATCTATTCTTGGTTCTGCAATCGATGCCAATGGAAGCAGCAGTCAGGACATTAGACGATGCATAGCATTGGGAAAGTCAACTGCGAAGGAACTGT
>NW_006931204.1:2246-4069 GCF_000298275.1 Orycteropus afer afer
TTGTTTATCATCACTGAGGATACCTTCACTGATAGGTCATTTGATGTTGCCTCTTGGTGGTCTTGGCTATATAGTAGGCACCTTACATTGAACAAGTCCAAAGCAAACCATGTAATTTCTATCACCCCAAAAGCCCCTCTCACAGCCTTCCCCCTCTTGGTGTCTTTATCCTCCCAGTGGGAACTGTATATCTAACTTTTCAACAAATTGTCACCAGCTGTACCTTCCAAACATATCCTGAATATCTTCCCTTCTCTCCATGTCCACTGCTGACTCACTGGTCCAAGCCACCAGCATCCTTTACCTGCAACTAAAACAATCCACTTCTAATTGATATCCTGCCTCCTCTTTTAAAGTATAACTCAGGTCTTCCCTCCCTTCTTAAAATGCTGATTTAAGACAGACCCAAAGGGATCCATCTGTCTGCCAAGACTTTGGTGAGAATTTGGGCCCTTGAAAAATGGCCGATACGACATTCTGAGGGCCCTATCTGCCAAGTAGCTCCTTGCCCAAGAGTCTGCTTTGTAAGTTTATCTTCACAGAGGAGCCCCTACTTGGCTCTTTCTCAGGTGAAGATGAAGTCAGCGCGGCCATGTTTCACCAGCAGCTGCAGGCAGGTGACCATTTAGTACTGTCTGTGTGATGCCTCCTCTGAGTTCACATCTGCATCTGCTCACAAAGCCTTCCCTGGAAAAAGGCTTACCTTGAAGGGATGCTCTCAGGCTCAGATGTGGCCATTATCCTGTGCCTTACGAGGTGACAATGTTCAGGATGGCTGCAACTGGATCTGTAACTCTGACGTCAGCATTTCCCAGTGGTTCCCAAACTATAAACAATTCGCTCAGAAAGATACTGTTGTTCCAATTGCCTCCCAAAGTCAAACTACACCCCTTATCTCAAACATCTCTAATGCCCCCAACCCCCTCTCCCTGATCTCTGTCTGCTTCTCACAAGATCCTGACTCCTGTCTCTGCATCAGCGACAACCAGGCCGATGCCTCTCTCATCCTCCCCTAGGATGCCTCTTCTCCCCTTGGATACCTCCCCCTTCACAGATGGTCACCCTCTGCATTTTAAAACTATAGGTCATTGCAACTTTCAAATTGTTTTAAAATGTGCCTTCCCTGGTTGGTGGCTCCTAGGTGGGACTGTCCCAGTCTCTCCAGCAAGTTTCAGCATGCACACCTGCAAAACTCCCCTCTCACACACACAAGAAAACTCCCTTGTCTAAGACAACACACATTCACAAAGAGTGAATTATAAATCCCCCAAATCCGGGGGATGTAATGCTTCTATTACCAAGTTCCTGGAATTGCCAACACGGCAACCCAGCACTCTCTTGTCACTGAACTCCCCATCATGATGATAGGAGGGGGCGTTTTTATCCTACATCAGCCAATCTCCCTTTATCACTAAGGGGACTTACGAGGTAAGCGTTGATAAATTCTCCATTCACAGAGGAGGTCACTAAGATTCACAGGGTCTGTTCAAAGGTAGGAGCACTGCTGGCACTGTGGTGAAGCATTCAACTGCTAATCCAAAGGCCGGCACTTTGAACCCACCTGCTGCCCTGCAGAAGAAAGATGTAACAGTCCATTTCCGTAAAGACTGACAGCCTTGGAAACCCTGTGGGGTGGTTCTGTTCTGTCCTCTAGGGTTATATTGACTTGATGGCAGTGAGTTGGTTAAGATGGATTCAAAGGTTGCCCCAGGTCACACAGCCAGTGGTCCAGGTCTGCTGGTCCCACCAGTCTTGGACTTTCTCACATGCTATATGAGCCCTCAAGGAGCTCTGGTGGCACAGTGCCTAAGGCATCTGACTGC
>NW_006931205.1:0-4118 GCF_000298275.1 Orycteropus afer afer
TCTTCAAGGAGATATCTTTGCTCTTCAGCACTTGAAAGAGGTCTTTTGCAACAGATTTGCCCAATGCAATACGTCTTTTGATGTCTCGACTGCTCCTTCCATTGGTGCTGATTGTAGAAGCAAGTAATATGAAATCTTTGGCAACTTCAATCTCCATTCATCATGATTATACTTACTGGTCCAGTTGTGAGGAATTTTGTTTCCTTTATAT
This sequence comes from Orycteropus afer afer, assembly GCF_000298275.1. Lineage (NCBI taxonomy): Eukaryota > Metazoa > Chordata > Mammalia > Tubulidentata > Orycteropodidae > Orycteropus > Orycteropus afer. The sequence continues at coordinate 212 of NW_006931205.1, forward strand.
TGAGGTATATAATCCATACTGCAGACTGTAGTCTTTAATCTTCATCAGTAATGCTCCAAGTCATCCTCACTTTCAGCAAGCAGAGTTGTGTTGTCTGTGTATCTCAGGTTATTAATGAGTCTTCTTCCAATCCTGATGCCATATTCTTCCTCATATAGTCCAGCTTCTTGGGTTCTTTGGTCAGGATATAGATTGAATAAGTATGGGGTAAGGATACAACCCTGACATACTCCCTTCCTGATTTTAAACCATGCAGCATCCCCTTTGTTCTGTTCTAACAACAGCCTCCTGGTCTATGTAGAGTTTCCTCGTGAGTACAATTAAGTGTTCTGGGATTCCCATTCTCATTCTTCTCGATGTTATCCACAATTTGTTATGATCCACACAATCGAATGCCTTTGCATAGTCAATAAAACACAAGTAAACATCTTTCTGGTATTCTTTGCTTTGAACTAAGATCCATCTGGCATCAGTTATGATATCCCTCACCCCATGACCCCTTCTGAATCCAGCTTGCATTTCTGTAAGTTCTCTGTCAATATACTACATAATGGCAAGAGCTACCAAATAACTAAACCAATGCTGAAAGAGAAGAACAAAGTAGGAGGACTCACTCTTCCTCATTTTGAAACCTATTATACCAAAATAGTTTGCAAAAAGTTGCAAAACACAGTTTCTCCCACCTTCCTGTAATTGCCCTGCTGGGCCCTCTGTATGAGAAGCAAGGAGGTCTCGGGGCTGTCAACTATCCATAACATTAACATCCTTAGAGTCCAACAAACTAATAGTTGGAGAATGGAAATATTTAGAAGGCAGTTGGGCATGCGTGGAAGAAACTATCTAAGCCCTGCCCACTGAGCTAACATTCTACTCTCATCTTTTTGAAGTCAATACACTAGTCTCCCGCATCCAACTAACAATCTCGGCCCAGCCTCTCAAGTTATCACCCAGGCTCCGCCCACACGAAAAATTGTCTTGACCCCGCCTATTTAACTAAAATCCTGGTCCCAGATGTTTGAATAATCCTCCAGACCTCCCTCCCTCACTCTAATAATACCCAGGCCCCACCCTCACAATTAACATCTTCAGATTCACCCTGGGAGTGACAATACAGGACTTGGTTCAGAAACATTCCAGGCCCCACATCCAATTACCCTTCTAAACTCCATCCTATTCGTGTCATTTTAAGGCTCAGAAACATTTATAGACCCACCCTCTTGACTAGCGACCCAGGCCCCGCCCCTGGACTAACCGTCCACCCCAAGAACTGTCTGGGTTCCGCCTCCTCAAAAATAACATTCCAAGCCCCGCTGAAAGGGATAATGATCCAGCTCTGAACCCTCAACTCAACTTCTGGCACTCACCCACTGGAATAATCCTTTTAGCATCACCTCCTAAAGTAACATTCTAGGATAATCCCAAGGCCCCGCCCCTCGAATCACCCTCTGAGACCTGTCCCCTGAATTTACATCTCGTGGCCCCACTAACAATTTGGGTCCTTCCACTCTAAAAGAAACCACTACTCTCTGACCTTACCTCTCAGGAAAACCCGGCCTCTGTCACTCACCCTCCTTGGAGCCCAGGCTCAGTGCTGCGTCTGCACTGAGTACAAGCATTGCCACGTTGGATGCAGCTCGGACCGCCAGGGGGCGGGTGTCCGGCCGCGCCAGAAGCTCCTGGGTTCTGGTATCCGCCAGCAGGGGGAGGCCACGGCCTGTGTGGGTGGGGAAATAGGTCAGGGCAAACCCTTACTTTCAGATGTCCGAAGACCTAGAAATGCCTGTCGAGATCCCCTCCACTCTCTCAACAGTGTGGAGGTCATTAACTGCCAGTCAACATCGCTATGACCCCCTATCTTCCCAAGTATGCCTATGTACTACACCCTTCAAAAAAAATCCCTGGAGATAGCTACTTGACTGCAATATTCCTGGACATCTCCAACGATGCTATGAACATCTCCTACTGCCCCCAATATACCTGGGACCTCGACTGCTCCCTAATAAACTGAGGTTCCAAACTCTTCCCCACAATGTTTCTGAGGACCCTGATTCCCCCAGGGACATAAACTGACACCTCTGTGGTTCCACAGGGCTAGGGTAACAGCCAGAAGTGAGCTCCTGATAAGTTATTTTCTTTGTAGCCTTCCCTGGAACCCACTGGCCCCAATACCCAGGTCCCCTTCTCACCAGTTGGTGTTACCATGTGCCCCTCATTGTGTATGAGGAAAGTGGTGAAGCAGTTGTAGACATAGAGGATTGCAGTAATCTGACCCAGAATCTGGAGGGTGGGAAGAGAGAGGACATGATCACTATGCACCCCTCTTCTTACCTCTGTTCCCAGCCATCTAGCCTTGACTTTAAGTCAGGTTTAGTGAATGTTTATTGAATGAGTAACAGACAAGGGGATCCACTATAGGGCAGAGAGAATTCCAGAGGAAGACAGTGATAGGAAGTGTCTTCTGGCCAGGCAGGAAGATATACAAAGACAGGCTGAGGTCATCTCTACCCTCACTCTCATCTTGCCCTAATTTCTCTCTATATCTTTTTCTTCTCTCTGTTTTCAACTTCTTCCTTTCCAGGACTCAGAGTATGGTTGGAAGAAGGGGAACCAGAGTCCTTAGAAACCAGATGGCCTAGACCCCTGTCTTAGTTATCTACTCACTTGCATTGAGTCGAATGCAACTCATAGTGACCCCTCCTTGAGGCAGTATCACTATGGAAGTAGATTGCCCAATTTTCCTTCTGAGAAGCGGCTGGTGGTTTGAACCACCAGCCTTCTGGTTAGCAGTCAAATGCCTTAGGCAATGGTGCTGCTATAACTGAAATGCCACAAATAGTAGCTTTAACAAACAGGAATTTATTCTCTCACATTTCAGGAGCCTAGAAGTCTTAATTCAGGCATGGGCTCTAGGGCAAGGCTTCTCTTTCTGTCAGCTCTGGGAAAAGGTTCTTGTTCCTTGCTTGCTTGGTGATCCTCATGTGATGTGGCATTTATCTTCTTCCATCTCTGCTTGCTAGATTGCTTGCTTAATCTCTTTAATATCTCAAAAGAGATTGACTTAAGAAACACCCTACACTAATACATTATCCTCACCAGATTAGTAGACGTGAGAAAGTTGGCTCAGGCTAAGGACTGTGTGGAAAGAGGACTTTGTACATCTTGCAGTATTTAGTAAAATTCATCTACTCAGTAAAATTTACTACCCACGTTCTAGACTCTGAGGATAAGCAGTGGCCAAGACAGATGAAAATTTTGTGAGATACCATCAAAAGCAATAACTTACATGTAATCAGAATTCAAGAACAGTCAGAGACAAAACCACAGAAAAAAATTCTCAAAGATTTGTTGGAAGAGAATTTCCCTAATATAATGAAAGATGAGAATATATCCATTCAAGAAGTTCAATGAACCCCAAACAGGATAGACCCCAAAAGAAAATCACCCAGACATATCATCATCAAACTCACCAAACCAAAGACAAAGACAGAATCCGGAAAGCAGCCCAGGAAAAACGAAGTTACCTACAAAGCACAACCAACAAGACTAAGCTTGGATTTCTCAACAGAAACCCTGCGTGTGAGAAGGCAATAGGATTAGATTTATAAAACCCTGAAGGAAAATAATTTCCAAACAAGAATTATATACACAGCAAAATTGTCCCTCAAATATGATGGTGAAATTAGGACATTTCCAGATAAGCAAAAATTAAGGAAATTTGTTAAAACCAGACCAACCTTACAAGAGATGCTCAATGGAGTCCCTTGGACAGAGAACTAACAACAGCAAACAACAACCGATGATTAACACACATGATGACATAACCCAGAAACCAACCCACTTATGGAAGTATCCAAAGTAAAATGAGCTTACAACATTGTAAACAGGGAACCAGAGACATCAATTGGTA
>NW_006931206.1:0-1104 GCF_000298275.1 Orycteropus afer afer
GATCAGAATTCCCAGGTGTATAGTAGAGCTGACAAGGGGCAAGGTTGCAGTCACTTCTTGGTCACAGCCAGCTACCCAGAGGGACAGAGTAGTTGAACCTGTGGGCTCAGGACCATAGTCACAGGGGACATCAAGCTCAATTTGCATAATACACAAAACATTGTTCCACTCCTACTTTGGCGAGTAGTGACTGGGATCTTAAAAGCTTGCAAGCTAGCTGCCATCTAGATGCAGTGATGTGTCTCTCCTTGTCCAGAGCAAAGAAGAATGAAGAAAACCAAAATTTCATGGATACAATCAGTCCTAGCGACTGGTACACCATCCAATCTGCAGCCTATACAACTATGAGACCAGAAGAACTAGATGGTGCCTGGCTGCCACTGTCAACCACTTGGAAGGGGATCTGTGTAGGAGATCCTAGATAGAGAGGGAGAACAATGTGGAACAAAGCTCAAAATCATTTGGAAAAAAAAAGGTGGAGGGACCAGGTTTGCTGGTCTGATAGAGCCTGGTGGAACCACTGAGACTGTGGCCCCTGGCTGCCCATCAGGTCTGGAACTGAACCCACACCTGTGGCTTCCAGCCAAACAATAGACAGGCATATGAGTTGAACATTTACATGAGGTAGATACACTCCTTGGAGAGAACAATCATGGGAGAAAGAAGCACTGCTTATGCACAGGGGGAAAGCTCAGGGGGTAGGAGTGCATGGAGGGATGGACACAGGAAAGAGGTAACTATTGGGAGGAAGTAGGAAGGGAGATGCTGCATTGTGGTAAATTGTGGTCAATGTCATGAGACAAAGTGTGTGTGAACTGCTGTGTTGCAAGTGAATTTGCTCTGTAAATTTTCACCCAAATCACAATAATAAATAAATAAATAAATAAATAATTAAAAAAAAAGCTTGCAAGCTGCCATCTAGATGCAACAATGGGTCTCTCCTCATCCAGAGCAAAGAATAATGAAGAAAATTCATGGAAACAATTAGTCCTAGCAACTGGTACACCATCTGATCTGCAGCCTATATGACTATGAGACCAGAAGAACTAGATGGTGCCCAGCTGCCCCTGTCAACCACTTGGAAGGGGATCTGTGTAGGAGATC
>NW_006931206.1:1309-3930 GCF_000298275.1 Orycteropus afer afer
TTATTCAGCAACCTGCCATGCTCTGCCAACCTTAGGACTTACAATGGACTTAAATTAATGGCCTGCCATGTAATTTGGTAACATTGGGACTGTGCCTTTTTATTTGTCAACCCTGGGCTTGGCAGCCTCAGCAGCCAGCAGCTGTCTGAGTGAAGAAAAGCCTCTAGCTTCAGTGGGCTGAGAGCTGGAGGCAAAGCTGAAGCCCTGAAGGGTGAAGGCAGAGGGGCTTTCACCCAACCCCTAGAGCCTAGCACTTTGGACTTGGCCTTAAAGCCTCCAAATTGTAAGAATAAACTCCTGTTTGTTAAGGCCATCCCATTTGTGGTATATTTCCTGTCAGAGTGGCACTAGGTAACCAGAATAGGCTGTCACACATATGGGCTGTCGGTGTGAAGTGAATCTAAGTCTACACAGGGTTGTCCACCTTGACTATGGCTGAAGTCAGAGGTAAGACCAAGAGGAAGGGAGGCCAGGCACCAGATGTGTCTGCTACGAAACTCAACCAATGTTATTATCTTTCCTAGTTCCCTCTTTCCCTTCACTTACAGTCCCTTCTGTCTCTTCCATAGTCCAGTTCTGTTTCCTCCATGAAGTCCTCTGTGATCAGTTCATCCAAGGGATGCTTTGTCCACCCACTTTTAACTTCCATAGCATTACATCAGCATCTCCTCCCATTTAGTGCCATTTTCATGTTTTGTCTTATATATTTGTTCATGCTTATTTTGTTCTCCTTGGTGAAACTGTAAGGTTTTTAAATGCAGTAGAGTGATTTACACATAGTAGGTGATTAAATACACACCTAGTAGGTTGTAGATGAGAAGTGCAGGGTCTAGGGAGTGTCTGCAGAGTGTCTATGGGCTCTTTCTTCTCATGCCCCTGCCTTCATGCAACTAGCCTTCAGCCCGGCCCCAGCCCTGGCCCCGGCCCCTCTACCTTATGCCCTGCTTATTGGTTACAAATGAATAGCTGTCTGTGGGCAGGAACTCCATCACCTGCACCAACAACTCACTGATACCTGAGCCTCCACCACATGTGTTTTGTCATCAGTGGCATTGATAAGAAAGAACATAAAAAAGAAATGGGTTGGGCTTGGGCTCTGACAGAAAAGGAACTGTCCCTTCCTGGAATTTAGAGCTGAAGTTCTGAATCTGGGTCAGTCATATGGGAGTGCCGGTGGAGAGAGCACCCTCTACACTTTAGCCTCAGGAGTCAGCCTAGAATATGGTGCCCTTGCTGTGAGTGGACTATGGAAAGACTGAGAAGAAAACCAGCCAGGTGTTAGGAGTAAGTAAAACAGAAGATCTACATAAGTATGTTTGAGGGGTGCTGAGCAGGGATCCCTGACCAAAATACTCACCTCTGACCTCCATCATAGCAACTTTACTTAGAAGTCCCTTTAAATTCAAAATGCTGCCAGAGAAATAGTGGTGTCACTAGAGGGAAGGGAGGGGTACAGACCACACCAGTTGACTCTGTCAGAGGGAGTGATATGAAATGACTGTCTTAAAATTTTTGTGCAATATTTCAGCAGAAATTTATTTTTTTATAAAAATATCCATGTAGTTAGTTATAACAACAAAAACAATTTTTCATGAGCCAGTTCACATATATCAATATATCGGCAAGGCTAACACGCCATGCTAATTTACTTTTTGAATCTTCTAATGTGCTCGGTCGGGAGCTCTGGTAGCATAGTGCCTAAGGCACTTGACTGCTAACCAGAAGGCTGGCGGTTCAAACTCCCCAGGCACTCCTCGGAAGGAAGATGGGGCAATCTACTTCCTTAGTGATACTGCCTCAGAAACCCAAGGAGGGGTCTCTATGAGTTGGGTCCGACTTGATGGCACATAACAACAACAACAACAATGTGCTCGGTCAGAGATGTTATTATTGCTCAATTACAATGACACTTCGAATCATGTGGTATCATCTGCACGTGCTGTAAGCACATGTTGTTTTCATTGCTGCTGGTGTTTTTCTGTTTTGTTTTGTTTTGTTTTTGTATGATTTAAGTGGTGTTTTTTTGTGTGATTTGAGTGAAAGTTTACAGAGCAAATTGATTTTCCACTGAAAAATTCATACACATTGTTTTGGTTCTCTAGTGCTGCTGTAACAGAAAATACCACAAATGGGAGGTTTGTACAAACAGATTTATTCTCTTACAGTTTCAGAGGCTAGAAATCTTAGTTTAAAGTGCCAGCTCCAGGGGCACAAAGTCCCTTGACCTTGAGCTTTAGTTCTGCCTCTTGCTCCCGGCCCACTGAAGCTGGAGGTGTCTCTTAACTCAGGCAGCTGCTGGCTGCTGAAGCTGACAAACACAAGTTCAATAAGTAAAATGACACAATCCCAAAATTATCAAGCAACATAGCAGGACACAAATTCAAGTCTATTAACAGCCTCAAGATTGGCAGACAGATGGCAGATCACTGAGATAAAGACTCAGCCAAAATGCAGGATCCAGATGTGCCAAAAGCTCAGAGAACTTTCTCAAAGCATCTCCTTATACACAGAAAGCAGACCACATTCCTAAGGCAGCTACTCAGCTGCTCACAGTAAATTCCACCATGGAGCTAATTACTAGTCTCATCATGAGGAATAACTACATCCAGCTGCCCAGCCAT
>NW_006931207.1:0-1263 GCF_000298275.1 Orycteropus afer afer
TTGGCTAAGAATATTGAATATACCATGGACTGCCAGAGCAATGAAAATACCTGTCTTGAAAGAAGTATAGCCAGAATCCTACTTATAACTGAGGATGACTAGACTTTGTCTCGTTTTCTGGGCATGTTATCAAGAGGGACCAGTCCCTAGAAAAGGACTTCATGGTTAGCAAAGTAGAGGATTAATGAAAAAGAGGAAGATAGTCAACTATATAAATTGACACAGAGGCTGCAACAACGGGCTGAAACATAGCAATGATTGTGAGGATGGTGCAGGACTAGACAATGTTTCATTCTCCTGTTCCTAGGGTCACTAGGAGTCACAACTGGCTCAACAGCAACTAACAACAACATCACTAATGTCACTTATCCATATGCTATAATCACCCAAATACATTATTTGAATCATTATTATAAACAACAACAAAAATCTTACAGATCAATTAAGAAAAAGAAAAATATTTTAATTTACCTTCATTCATGTCTTTTCTGAAGCTCTTCCTTCCTTTCTTCAGGTAGATCCAAATATATGACCTATATAATATTCCTTCTCTCTGGAGAACTTCCTTTTTACATTTCTTACAGAACAGGTCTATTGCCAAAGATTTCCCTCAGTTTTTGTTTGTTTGAAAAAATCTTTATTTCTCTTTCATATTTTAACAATCATTTCACTGGATATAGAATTCTGGGTTGGTGGTTTTTGTCTTCAACACTTTAAATATTTTATCAGCTTTCTTTTTGCTTGCATGGTTTCTGAAAAAAAGCCTTCTGTAATTATTATCTTTATTCCTGCTTGGGTAAGCATCCCCTCTCTGGCTTTTTTCAAGATTTTCTCTGTCATTGTTTTTTTGCAGTTTGGATATGATATTCTTAGATTATATTTTTTGGCATTTATCCTATTAGTATTTCCTCAATTTCCTGGGTCTACTGTTCAGTGTTTATCATTATTTTTGGAAAATTCTTGGAAATTATTACTTCTAATATATCCTTTGCTCTGTTATTTCTTCCCCCTTTTGAAATTCCAATTGCATATATTACACTTTTTGAAAATATCCCTCAGTTTTTGGATGTTCTGTGGTGTACAACACCAATGGAAGCAGCAGTCAAGATTATATATAGGTACATATATACATATGTATATGTGTGTGTGTATAATTTCTGTTGGAAAGTTTTTTCTTGTCCTATTTTCAAGTTTACTGATTCTTCCCTTGGCCTTCATAAGTCTACTAAATAGTCCATTAAAACAGTCTTCATCATTCTGTTA
>NW_006931207.1:3603-4286 GCF_000298275.1 Orycteropus afer afer
GAAAACCAAAAGGGAAGAACACGCTCAGCATATCTCAAGCTGAAAAAATTGAAGAAAAAAATTAAGCCTCGAGTTGCAATATTGAAAGATTCTAATGGCAAAACATTGAATGATGCAGGGAACATCAAACGAAGATAGAAGGAATGCACACAGAGTCACTGTACCAAAAAGAACTGGTCAATCTTCATCCATTTCAGGAAGTGGCATATGATCTAGAACCAATGGTACTGAAGGAGGCAGTCAAAGCTGCAATGAAAGAATTGGCAAAGAACAAGGCTCCGGGAATTGACGGAATACCCATTGAGATATTTCAACAAACGGTTGCCACACTGGAGGCACTCACTCGATTATGCCAAGGAATTTGGAAGACAGCTACCTGGCCAACTGACTGGAAGAGATCCATATTTGTACCCATTCCGAAGAAAGGTGACCCCAGACAATGTGGAAATTACCAAACAATATAATTAATATCACACGCAAGTAAGATCTTACTGAAAATAATTCAAAAATGGTTGCAGCAGTATATTGACAGAGAACTTCCAGAGGTGAAAGCTGGATTCAGAAGAGGACATGGAACAAGGGATATCGTAGCTGTTGTCAGATGGATCTTGGCTCAAGGCAAAGAATACCAGAAAGATGTTTGCTTGTGTTTTATTGACTATGCAAAGGCATTTGATTGTGTG
>NW_006931208.1:0-1049 GCF_000298275.1 Orycteropus afer afer
GAACACTTGATTGTGCTCATGAGGAACCTGTATTTGACCAGGAGGCTGTTGTTCGATCAGAACAAGGGGACACTTCATGGTTTAAAATCAAGAATGTGGTGTGACAATGTTGTATTCTTTCACCATACTTATTCAATATGTATGCTGAGCAAATAATCTGAGAAACTGGACTATATGAAGAAGAACGTGGCATCAGGATTGGAGGAAGACTCATTAACAACCTGCAATATACTGACGACACAACCTTAATTGCTGAAAGTGAAGATGATTTGAAGCACTTGCTGATGAAGATTGAAGACTATAGTCTGCAGTATGGATTACACCTCAACATAAAGAAAACAAAAATCCTCACAACTGGCCCTATAAGTAGCATCACAATAAATGGAGAAAAGATTGAAATTGTCAGAATTCACATTGCTTGGTTCTACAATTGACGTCAATGGTAGCAGCAGTCAGGACATCAGACAATGTATAGCACTGGACAAATTGGCTGCAAAGGACCTCTTTCAAGTGCTGAGGAGCAAAGATATCTCCTTGAAGACTAAGGTGCACCTGACGCAAGCCATGATATTTTCAATTGCCTCAGATGCATGTGATAGGTGGACAACAATTAAAGAAGTCCAAAGAAGAGTTGATGCTTTTGAGATGTGGTGGTGGTGAAGAGTGCTGAAAGTACCATGAACTGATAAAAGAACTAACAAATCAGTCCCGGAGGAAGTGCAGCAGAATGCTCCTTGGAAACAAGAATGGCCAGATTTTGTCTCACCTACTTTTGTCATGTTGTCTGAAGGGACTGTTCCATGGAGAAGGATGTCATGCTTGGTATAGTGGAGGGTCCACGAAGGAGGAGAAGGCCCTCAATGAGATGGATTGACACAGTGGCTGCAGCTAGGGGGTCAAGTATAGTGGGGATCACGGAGCTGGTGCAGGACTGGTCAGTGTTTCGTTCTGCTGTACATAGGGTCACTATGAGTTGGAGGCAACTCAATGGCACCTAACAAGAAGAAGAAGAAGAAGAAGAAGAAGAAGGAGGAGGAGGAGGAGGAGGA
>NW_006931208.1:3619-4220 GCF_000298275.1 Orycteropus afer afer
TGTTTTACATTCAACATTTCATGTACATTTTGTTTCACTCCCCAATTACCATCCCTGACCCTAACCCACTCTCCTCCTCTCCTTTCCCATCAACCACCCCCCCATGCCCTTCTTAGTTATGCACTCCTGTGTATCCTGCTTTTCCTCTGTGTGAATGTTGCCCCTCTGGTTCCCCATGGTCTATTGCTCCAAGGAATGTATCTCTGTAGAGTAGGTGGGTGCATTGCTCTGGGTTCAGTGGCCTGCATGTATGTCTTATTTGTTACTTGGCTGAAAGTTAGCCCTTGGGATTGAGTTTTATCCCAAGCCAGAAGTGTATCTCAGGGCCATAGTTTTGGGGGTCCCACCAGACTCCACCCAATCAGTAATTCTGGTCATTATTGTGTTTGGGGATTTTGTTCCATGTTTTTTGTCCCATTCTGTACAGGATCTCCAGTTTCGAGCCCTTCCTGAGTTGTTGACATTGGTAGCCAAGCACCATCTAGTTCTTCTGGTCTTGAGGTCCATCATATCCTAGGGCTGATTGTTTCCAAATGCCCTTGGTTTTCTTCACTTTCCTTTGCTTCTGACAATCAGAGATAATTAGCTGCATCTTAGATGG
>NW_006931209.1:0-1234 GCF_000298275.1 Orycteropus afer afer
TTTTTTTTTAGTAGTGCCATCGAGTTGGATCTGACTCATAGTGACCCCTACTTGGGTTTCTGAGACAGTATCTCTATGGGAGTAGATTGCCCAACCTTCCTTCCAAGGAGTGGTTGGTGGGTTTTAACTGCCAGGCTTCTGGTTAGCACTCAAGTGCCTTAGACACTGCACCATCAAAGTACCTCTCAATACCTAGGGAGGGGGAAATAAAAGAAAAGAGAAAAAGTAAAAGAATAAAAAGAGCCAAAAGGAAGAAACAGCAAAAAGAAAAAAAAAAGGAGTAGGAAGAAGCAAAAGAAAGACAAGAAGGGTAAAATGGCAGAATAGGGACAAAGAAGGCACAGACCCTCTTTAACAAAGAAAAGGGGAACAAATTAACACAGACACAGAAGATAATCCTGGACAACTGAGCCTTGAAAGGAAGGATATAGAAGTGGACTAAACCCCAACTAGCAGAAGAAATTTGCATGAAAATACCAAAAAAAGGAGACATACGGAACTGCAATCTGGCAGCATCCTGAGCAAGCCTGATGGCACAGCACAGACAGCTTGAAGAGTGTCAAGTGGTGGTAGGACCTAAGACTTAACCTAAAAATCAGCTCTGCTAGTCAGGGACTGCACGGAGGACTGCTCTGGTGGCTAGGGAATAAAACACGAAGCATCAGCCAAGAGAAAGGTGGGCTGAGCTATGGACTTTTGCCTGTTCAGCAGGCACCGGCATTTTGAATGTTTATAAGTGGCTTGACCATTTTGGATATTTAAAGAGACAGCACTCTCCGAGATTCCAGGGGCTTAAGAACAGGTTCTGCTTGCCAGTAACCCCAAGGACACTCCAGACCTGGACAAGTGAAAAGGTGCAACATTCCCCTTGTTACTCCTATACCCCACACCCCTTGGTGAACAGAAGTGCGGCCAACCCCCACTCGCACCCACCTTCTGGGCCTGCAGGAATGCCATCCCAGTCTCTGTGCTCAGGCAGAGCCTGGGTGCCCTGCCCTACCCTCCCCTGATATATTTTTCTTTTTCTTTTTCTCTTTCTTTTTTCTGTTTATTAGTTTCCTTATTTTTGTCTGTTTTTAAAACTACTATTATTATTAATACTTTTGGCCTTTTTACTATTATTCTTTATTCTTCCCCTCCCAGGTCTTAGTTTTCAGCTCTTTTTCTTTTCCCTGTTCATGGTTGCAATTTTTTTTTCATTCTTTTTTTTTTCACATGATTAACCCTGTTCCTT
>NW_006931209.1:2269-4114 GCF_000298275.1 Orycteropus afer afer
CAGTAAGAATAAGCTCTGATTTCTCAGCAGAAACCATGCAAGCGAGAAGGCAATGGGATGGTATATATAAAACCCTGAAAGAGAAATATTTTCAACCAAGAATTATATACCTGGCAAAATTGTCCCTCAAATATGATGGTGAAATTAGGATATTTCCAGATACACAGAAACTACGGGAATTTGTTAAAACCTGACCACCCTTACAAGAGATGCTAAAGGGAGTCCTTTGAACAGAGAACCCAAAATAGCAAATAACAACTGACCACTGATACACAAGATGACATAACCCAGAAACCACAGCTATGGACATATCCAAAGTAAAATGAGCTTCCAAGATTGTAAACAAGGAACCAGAAACAGAAATTGGCAAGTGAGGACAACTATAAACAAAAAGAGGGAAAATACTGTGCAGTTACAGAACTTTTAAATGGTGAGGAAGTTAAGAGAGTTGAAAGATAGAATAGATTGTTCTAAACTCATAGAGAAAATTATAAATCATAGGGTAACCTCAAAGAAAAATGGTAAACCTTCATATCACAATGAAAAAGAGGACAATCACAAATATTCAGCAAATACTAAAACAACAGCAACAAAGGAAATTATTCATGATTCATAAACACAATGAGCTCAGCACAGAAAATAATATGGAACAAAGAAACCAGGGACCAGGGACACCATGAAAAAACACATACCAGAGTGACAGCAACCAATTCATACTTGTCAATAATTACACTGAATGTTAATGGATTAAATGCACCACTCAAGAGATGGAGAGTTGCAGATAGGATAAGAAAACAAAACCCATCAATATGCTGCCTATAAGAGACACACCTTAGAGATAATGACAAAAATAGACTAAAAATCAAAGATTGAAAAAAGGTATATCAAACAAATGGCAACTGTAAGAGAGCAAGAGTAGCAATATTAATTTCTGATCAAACTGACTTTAAGACAAAAACCACCATACAAGACAAGGAAGGATATTACATAATGATTAAAGGATCAATTGAACATGAAGATATAAGCATAATAAATATCTATGGACCCAATGAAAGAGCCCAAAAAACATAAATCAGACTTTAAAAGAGTTGAAAAGCCAAATAAATGACTCCACAGTCATAGTGGGAGACTTTAATATACCACTTTCATTGAAAGATAGAACAACTGGAAAGAAACTCAGCAAAGATGTAGAAGAGCTAAACATTACAATCCACCAACTTAACCTTACAGACATCTACAGAGCACTTCACCCAACAGCAGCACAATATACATTGTTTTCCAGTGCACATGGAACATTATCCATGATAGACCATATGTTAGGCCACAAAGCAAGCCATCATAAATTTAAAAACATTGAAATACTGCAAAACATCTTCTCAGATCATAATGCTATCAAACCAGAAATCAACAATAGGAAGAGAACAGAAAAAGAGCAAACACCTGGAAGCTGAACAAAACCCTCCTTGAAAAAGACTACCCAGTAAAAGAAGAAATAAAAATCGATATTCAAAAATTCCTTGAATCAAATGAAAATGATAACACAACATACCAAAATCTTCGGGACAAAGCAAAAGCAGTGATCAGAGGCCAATTTATGGCAATAACTGCACACATCAAAAAAGAAGAAAGAGCCAAAATCAACACTTTAATCAAACATCTCCAACAATTAGAAAAAGAACAGCAGGAAAAGTCTACAGTCACAAGAATAAAGCAAATAATAAAGATTCGAGCAGAAATCAATGAAACAGAAAATAGAAGGGCTACAGAAAAAAATCAACAAGGCCAGAAGTTGGTTTTTTGAAAAGATCAATAAAATTGACAAACCAATGGCAAATTTAACAAAGG
>NW_006931210.1:0-1593 GCF_000298275.1 Orycteropus afer afer
GCATAACGTGGATGAACTTGGAGGACATTATGCTGAGTGAAATAAGTCAATCACAAAAGGTTTTCTAACTCCAGGTCTTTGCACATTTCATTATAATTGACTTTATCTTCTCAAGCTGCTCTTTGAAATCTTCTGTTCAACTCTTTATCTTGTCATTTCTTCTTCTTCTTCTTTTTTTTAACCTAGCCAGAGACTTCATGGAGGACTGCTCTGGTAGCTGGGGAATAAAAGGGGAAACAGTGAAAAGGAAGGCAGACTGAGGTGTGGACTTTTGTCTGTCCAGAGGGCACAGCCATTTTGACTGTTTACAAGCGGCTTGTGCATTTTGGATATTTAAAGTGACATCATTCTCCCAGATTCCGGTGACTTAAAAACAAGCTCCACTTGCTGGGAATCCCAAGGGCATTCCAGACCCAGACGTGAGGAAAGGTGAGACATCCCTCTTGTTACTCTTCTACCCCAGACCTTCTTGGTGAACAGAGATACGGCCATTGCTCACTCCAACACACTTACTGGGCTGACGGGAATTCCATCCTAGTTTGTGTGCTCAGATAGAGCTTAGGTTCCCTGTCCCACCATGCCCCAATTTTTTATTTTCTTTTTTTCTGATTTTTAGTTTGCTTGTTTTTGTCTGTTTTAAAACTACTATTATTATTATTACTTTTGTCATTTTTACTATTATTCTTTATTCTTCCCCTTCCAGGTTCTAGTTTTCAGCTTTTTTTCTTCTCCCTGTTCCTGATTGCAATTTTTTTCTTTCTTTCTTGTGGTTAACCCCATTCCTTGTTTTTCTTTTTGTGCTTTTCCCATTTTTTACTTCATTATTCTCCTTCTCTAACTTTTTTCTCTTATTGCCCTCTCCCCAGATATTGCAGGTTTTCTTCTTCTTCTTCTTCCTTTTCTTTTTCCCCTTTTTTCTTTCTTTTTGTTTTTTTGCTACTGTTTCCGTATGATTACATGGTGTATTTTTTATCCATTGCTTTTACTTTTTTGATGGTTATTCAATTGCAATTTTTGTCTAACTGAGTGGAAGACAGCAACAGTCCTCATATGACACAACTACACAGAGACCT
Source organism: Orycteropus afer afer (assembly GCF_000298275.1). Taxonomy (NCBI): domain Eukaryota; kingdom Metazoa; phylum Chordata; class Mammalia; order Tubulidentata; family Orycteropodidae; genus Orycteropus; species Orycteropus afer. Next base: position 1,074 of record NW_006931210.1, read on the forward strand.
CAAACAGCTTCACTTACTGAGTGTGAGTCACCACTTCCTTCTCCACCAATGGGCCAATGATAACAACCTTGAAGAAGACCCTGACTCAACCTTGGTTTCTCTTCACAAGCAGTTAACATTGATCTAAATGCAACAACACCACGATGTCTCAGAGACAAAAGACCATCATATTTCACACAAAGAAGCAAGATAAAGTGCTATAAACAAGGAAGTAGGATACAGACCCAGAGCACTTCCTTGAGGAGGAAGCAGCATTGGAACTCTCTGACAAGGAACTCAAAAGAATAATATTTAGGTATTTTCAAAGGATTGAGAGACAGACCAAAGAAAACACAGACAAAACCATAGAACAATTTTGGAAGAAAATACAAGAACGAAATGACAAAATAAATGAAAAATTAGAAATGATTGTAAATCTATAGATAGAAATCCAGAAGAGTAAAACTGAATTGTCAGAAATAGATAACACATTGAAAGGGAAAAGGGGTAGAATTGATGCAATGGAAGACAGAATTAATGA
>NW_006931210.1:2689-4404 GCF_000298275.1 Orycteropus afer afer
AGACACACCTTAGAGACGAAGACAAAAATAGACTAAAAATCACAGCTTGGAAAAAGATATATCAAGCAAATTACAACCAAAAAAGAGCAGGAGTGTCAATATTAATTTCTGGTCAAATTAAGTTTAAGACAAAAACCACCATATGAGACAGAAAAGGACATTATATAATGATTAAAGGATCAATTGAACATGAAGATAGAACCATAATAAATATCTATGGACTAAGGAAAGAACCCCAAAATACATAAATCAGACTTTAAAGGAGTTAAAAGCTCAAATTGATGACTCCACAGTCATAGTGAGAGAGTTTAATATACCACTTTCAATGAAAGATAGAACAACTGGAAAGAAACTCAACAAAGATGCAGAAGAGCTAAACAATACAATCTACCAACTTGACCTCATAGACATCTACAGAATACTTTACCCAATAGCAGCACAATATATGTTATTTTCCAGTGCACATGGAAGATTTTCCATGATAGACCATATGTTTGGCCACAAAGCAAGCCTTAATAAATTTAAAAACATTGAAATACTGAAAAGCATCTTAGGAAGATCAACGGAAAAAGAGTAAACACATGGAAACTGAACAATGCCCTCCTTAAAAAAGACTGGGTAAGAGAAGAAATAAAAATTGAAATTCAAAAATTCCTTGAATCAAATGAGAATGAAAACACAACATACCAAAATCTTTGGGACACAGCAAAAGCAGTGATCAGAGGCTAATTTATATCAATAAAAGCACACATCAAAAAAGAAGAATGAGCCAAAATCAACACTTTTAATCAGCATCTCCAACAATTAGAAAAAGAACAGCAAGAAAAGCCTACAGTCAACAAAAGAAAGGAAATAATAAAGATTCAATCAGAAATCAGTGAAACAGAAAATAGAAGAGCAATAGAAAAAAATCAACAGGACAGGAAGTTGGTTTTTTGAAAAGGTCAATAAAATTGACAAACCACTGGCAAATTTAACAAAGGAAAAGAGGGAGAGAATACAAATAACACGAGTAAGAAATGAAATGGGTGACATCACAACAGAACCAACTGAAATAAAAAGGATAATATCAGGATACTATGAAGAACTGTATTCCAACAAATTTGAAAATCTGGAGGAAATGGACAGTTTTCTAGAAACACCACTTACCTAAACTAACACAGACTGATGTGGGAAAGTTGAACAGATCCATAACAAAAGAAGAAATTGAACAGGTCATCAAAAAATTACCAACATTAAAAGTCTTGGCCCAGACGATTTCATGAGAGAATTCTACCAAACATTCAGAGAAGAACTGATACCCATCCTACTCAAACTATTCCAAAACAGAAAAGGATGGAATCCTCCCTAACTCATTTTACGAAGCAAGCATAACCTTGATACCAAAACTGGGCAAAGACATCACCCAAAAGGAAAGGTACAGACCAATACCCCTCATGAATATAGATGCAAAAATCTTCAACACAATCCTAGCCAATAGACTCCAACAACATATCAAGAAAATCATTCATTATTACCAAGTGGGGTTCATATCAGTTATGCAAGGTAGGTTCAACATTGGAAAAACAATCAGCATCATCCACAACAAAGATAAAACAGAGGAGAAGAACCACATGATTTTATCAATTGATGCAGAAAAGGCATTTGATAAAATCCAACACCCATTCCTGATCAAACCTCTCAGCAAAATAGGAATAGAAGGGACATTCCTCAAC
>NW_006931211.1:0-517 GCF_000298275.1 Orycteropus afer afer
GCTGCCAGATCGCAGCTCTGTCTGTCTCTTTTTTTGGTATTTTCACGCAAATTCTTCTGCTGGTTGGGGTTTAGTCCACTTGTATATCCTTCCCTTGAAGGCTCAGGGGTCCAGGATTATCTTCTGTGTCTGTGTTAATTGTTTTCCCTTTTCTTTGTTAAAGAGGGTCTATGCAGTCTTTCTGCCTAGTCCACCATCTTGCCGGATCTTGTTTTGCAGTATTTCAATGTTTTTAAATTTATTGAGGCTTGCTTTGTGGTTTATCCTGGAGAATGTTCCATGTGCACTAGAAAAGAATGTATATTGTTCTGTATATGTATATTGGGTGATGTGCTCTGCAGATGTCTATAAGGTTAAGTTGGTGGATTGTATTGTTTAGTTCTTCTGTGTCTTTGCTGACTTTCCTTCCAGTTGTTCTATCTGTGATTGAAAGTGGTGTATTAAAATCTCCTGCTATGACTGTGGAATCATCTATTTGCCTTTTCAATTCTGTTATACTCTGATTTATGTATTTTGG
>NW_006931211.1:2917-3616 GCF_000298275.1 Orycteropus afer afer
TCTTCCATTTCATTAATTCTGTCTTCCATTGATCTGATTATACTCCTTTACCCTTTCAATGTGTTATCTATTTCTGAAAATTTAGTATTAATCTTCTGGATTTCTATCTGTAGATTTTGTATCATTTCTGTTTTTCATTTATTTTGTCATTTTGTTCTTGTATTGTATTTTGAAATCATTCTAGGATTTTCTCTGTATTTTCCTTAAATTTGTCAGGGTTTTCCTTGATCTGTCTCTCAATCCTTTGAAGATAACTAAGTATGATTCTTTTGAATTCCTTATCAGGGAGTTCCAATGCTTCTTCTTCCTCACAGATGTGTTCTGAGTCTGTATCCTTGTCCCTTGTTTCTCTTGCTTTATCTTGCATCTTTGTATGGACTGTAATGCTTTATTGTTTCCAAGACATTGTGACTTTTTGTGCTTATATTTAATTGGTAATTGTATGTTGGAGTGATTTGCCCAAGATTTTATTTTTCTTTGTTTTGTTTAGATATTATCTAAGTAAGCAGGGTACTGTGCTCCTCTATTCACTAGTTGGCAGCATTTATACACTTACCACCTGTCTCCTTTCCCATTACCAGCCTCCCATTTGGTACAGTGACTCTGTGTATTCCTTCCATCTTCATTTGATGTTTCCTGAATCATTCAATATTTTGCCCTTAGAATCTTTCAATATTGCAACTCGAGGCTTAAATTTTT
>NW_006931211.1:4301-4837 GCF_000298275.1 Orycteropus afer afer
TACATAGAAAACCCAAGAGACTCAGCAGAAAAACTACTGGAACCTATTGCATAGTGACAGGATACAAGATCAACATACAAAAATCGGTTGGATTCCTCTACACCAGCAAAGAAGTCTCTGGAAAGGAAACAAAGAAATCAATACATTTACAATAGCTACCAAAAAGGTAAGGTACTTGGGAATAAATCTTACTAGGAATACAAAAGACTTCTACAAAGAAACCTACAAAGCACTACTTCAAGAAACTATAAGAGAGCTACATAAATGGAAGAACATACCATGCTGATGGATAGGAAGATTGAATATTGTGAAAATGTCAATCTACCCAAAGCAACCCAAAGTCAGCCGCAGGGATCCAGGTAAGGAGAGGGAAATCAGGCACCCCCAAAGCAGCAGAACGGGAGAGTGGGAGAAAGGGGATAAAAAAGCCAGGACCCCAGCAGAGGAGCAGTCAGCTGCAGGGACCCAGGTGAGCAGAAGAACTCAGCCACACCCAAAGCAGCAGTGCGGGAGAGCAGGAAAAAGAAGATTAAAAG
>NW_006931212.1:0-587 GCF_000298275.1 Orycteropus afer afer
AAAGAAAACAAAAATCCTCACAACTGCAATAAGCAGCATTGTGATCAATGGAGAAAAGATTCAACTTGTCAAAGATTCCATATTACTTGGTTCCACAATCACACCCGTGGAAGCAGCAGTCAAGAAATCAGACAATGTATTGCACTGGGCAAGTCTGCTGCAAAAGACCTCTTTAAAGTGCTGAGGAGCAAAGATGTCTCTTTGAAGACTAAGGTGTGTGTAGCCCAAGCCATGGTATTTTCAACCACCTCATATGCATGTGAAAGCTTGATAGTGAATAAGGAAGACCAAAGAAGAGTTGATACTTTTGAGTTGGTGTTGGTGAAGAATACTGAAAGTACCATGGACTGCCTAAAGAACAAATCTGTCCCAGAAGAAGTGCAACCAGAATGCTCCTTGGAAGTGAGAATGGCCAGACTTTGTCTCACCTCCTTTGGTCATATTGTCAGAAGGGACCATTCCCTGGAGAAGGATATCATACTTCGTCAAGTTGAGAGTCAATGAAAATGGGGAAGGCCCTCAACAAGATGGACTGATGAAGTGGCTGCAATGGTGGGCTCAGGTACAGCAAGGATTGTGAGGCTGGC
>NW_006931212.1:1372-2704 GCF_000298275.1 Orycteropus afer afer
ATAGTCCTTTTTACAGCTCGTTGAGCATTAGCAAAACAGGTGCTTCAGATTACAACATGGGACTGCCCACACCACCCCAGAAACAAGAAGAAAATGACATTTATTAGGGCACTCAACTTCCAGTCTTACTTTCTCCTCTTCCATCTAAATATTGAACATTAAGATTGAGCATGGAGCCCTGGTGGCACAATGGTTGAGCATCTGCCTTCTAACCAAAAGGTTAGTGGTTCAAACCTACCCAGATGCTCTGCAAGAGAAAGACCCAGTCATCTACTCCTGTCAAGATCACAGCGTAGAAAACCCTCTGGAGCAGTTCTGTTGTGTTCACTATGAGTCTAAACCAATGTGATGACACACAACAAGAAGATTCAGTACATTCACAAGTCTTCCTTGTAGGACCCAGTCTCTTTATTTATGAAGTCAGATGTGTATCTGTCACGTGCCAGTTGTAAAAGAAGTGAGCATCTAACATCGGTGCAATGTTTCATTATTGACATACGCGGGATGCTTTAATGTGCACGTGTATGTTAGGATGTTCCATCTGGTTCCTTCATCCCAGTCCAAATGGACATGGAGCATCACAAGCAATTCACACTCACCCACAGTAACACGGAAGCACGCACTGGATGGTTTATTTTGTTTTCAGATGCACAAAGGTATGCATCGCTTAACGTCTGTTTAGGTAGCATCTGACTGTGTATTGTCCGTGGACTGGGCCACCCAGGTGTCTGAGTGCCAAGATGTCAGACTCTCATCTTGAGGCCAAAGACCCACTTCTGTCCAGCTGCTGTGTGCAGCCTGGAAGGCACCTAGTCTGTGGCGATGGAGACCCAGGCCCAAACTCCCAGCCCCAGTCCCCTTGGCTTCTATGACTCGGTGGATCTAGTCCATGTTTGGCCAGGAGTGGTCATGTAGGGTGCTGATGGAAAGGTATGCGGCTGGGTGCTCCAGCCCTGGCTTAGGTGCTCTCAGCCCCTTGGCCTGCACTGTCCCCTCCCTGGGAAGGTCTCATGGGTGAACTGGGCTTCCCTGTAGCTGGCTTGGCAGAGAAGGCAGTGATGGCCAGGCAGTTCTTGGCACAGCGGTCACTGAACCCAGGTGTGTACTCCTGGTGGACATAAGTGTTTGTACATTGTCTGAATCACATAACATCCTATTTCACAGAACATATCATAGACGTCAAGCAATGCAAGAGTGTATTTCATCCAGCAGGAGAGGGTAAGCTCTCTCCCCATCTTTTCCATGAGCTCCAAGAGCTTAGGAATAAAAGGGCTGGACCTATACTCTCTTATCTCCCTGTTACACAGATTTCAGGGGCAATCCTATTATTAC
>NW_006931212.1:3429-4214 GCF_000298275.1 Orycteropus afer afer
GAAGGGGAGGAGCCAGAATACAAATCCTGCACTGGAAGTCCCAGCTCATAATTAACCCATTCAAGTTCAAATTATTTCCTGCTTTGAATATTTTGTTGAAACCATAGGTTTCCAGTAATGGAAGGCAATTAGAATGAAATGGGGTGAAAAATTCTTTTTGAGATAATGTGGCTTTTGATACAATTTTTGATACTATTGATGTCCTGAGGGGTGCCTGGTGCTGAGATTGGTGGGATGAGGCCTATTCAGATTCACACAGTTATACAGCCCTGCCCCACCAGATGGCAGTATGCACTAGAAGTGGGATAAGAGATTCCCACTAAACCCCAGAGGTGGAAAATGTAGGTGGGCGCTATATACACACATATACTCACAACAGAGCCTTGGTGGTATAGTGATTAAGAGCATGGCTGTTAAAGGAAAGCCCAGTGATTTGAACCCATCAGCAGCTCTGTGGGAGAACAGACGTGGCGATCTGCTCTTATAAACACCCAGTGTAGGAAACCCTATGGGGATGTTCATGAGACAGAATCAACTTGATGGCACACAACAACAACAGCAACAACAACAGCAACAACAACACACGTATTTAAATAGCAAACTGGTGTTTGTTGAATATTCCCTGTTGATCAGCTCTATGCAGGCATTTTGACACAGGTTATCTTACTTATTCCTCAAAATAGCCCTTATAGGAAGCTATCTTCATTTTCACTATGTGGACTAAAAAAACTAAGCATCCGCACTCAGCATCCAGCTCCATACCCGTGCCTTCAACAGGTGTGCAA
>NW_006931213.1:0-4143 GCF_000298275.1 Orycteropus afer afer
GAATTCAAATTCAAAGATGGCGTTCAAACTTGGCTCTTTTTCCAGGGGGCTGTGTCACTTGGTGCAAAAAGGACAAGAAGGCCACATATTCTGACCTCCTAGAACCCCACAAGAGGAAGGCAGAATCACTATCAATAGCCCAAGGCCTATTACTGCAAGGCCAGACATGCTGCCTCCCTCCAGCCTTTTCTCCAACCATTCCTCCCAGAGCACCCACCACCTCTCTCCTGGGTTCAGTAATTCTCTGCTTTGGCCACACGGAGCTCACAGATTATGGGGTTTATTAGGGAAGCACCACAGGCTACAATTTGAGTTCAGGAAAAAATGCTTAGTCTCTCTCCCAGCCCACCATCCCTCAGCCAACAGTCTCTCACAGCCTCTTTCCCAGCAGTGCTGGTTCTTTGGTGTCTCACTCAGCAATGCATGTCTCTTGCATCTCTTTCCCAGCAACACGTGTCTCAGGAGCATGTGTCTCTTTCAGAAGCATGTCTTCTTCAACCAGCAGTCAGAGCGAGAGTTCTGCCTCTAGGAGGCCTCATTTTGAGCCCTGCAGAGTGGTCAAACCAACCAATCATAACAACAGAATTCTAAGCACCTGAGAGTGACCCTCCCATAACATTGTGTTGTGCCACGCCCAACAGAAAGAACCCAGGTGGATAACATTTACAATCAGGAGCTCTTCAGTTGCTCATTCCACCATTGAGTTTACAACGACTTGTAGAAAAGCCACAACAAGTAATTTACTACACTGCACTTGGCCAAACTCAGATTCTTAACTTGCAAACTTGGGATAATAATACAAGTTATTGTACTTCTCCATAAGTCATTTTCATTATAAAAAAAGAGTAGTTGTGATAGCAATATTGTGAGGATTTTGTAAAATCTAATATGACAAAACTTTTTACTCTATTGAATTAAATTTGGAGGCAAAATTTGAAGCCAAATATTGAAAAGTTATAGATTGATTAAAAATATAAAAACTATGTATATTTACTACTATTGATAATGATATAATGTAATGAGTATTTTATGTATTAAAAATAAATAAATAAATACTCACTGCCATCGAGTTGATTCCACTCATAGTGACCCCTTCTTGGGTTTCTGAGGTGAACAGAAGATTTCAAAGAGCAGCTCGAGTAGACAAAGCCAATTACTATAATGAAATGTGCAAAGACCTGGAGTCTGAAAACCAAAAAGGAAGAACATGCTCAGCATTTCTCAAACTAAAAGATGAGTCACTGAAGCAGCTCAAATTCAAGAGGAAGTATCTACAGAATGGTGTGAATGCCAAGGGTATAGTTCATTGTGGCCTTTTTTGAAGACCACACATCTTACCAGCTATTTGAATGTGGAGAAGTTATACAGCACTGTAATTCAAAATTACAACGAGGGGCTAGAGTATAGCAAGGATTGTGAAGCTAGAGCAGGACTGGGTAGTGTTTTGTTCTATTGTACCTAGGTATTTTATTGTACGTATTTTAGTATGTATGTGTGATCATTCATAGCTTGCTATGAATCAGAGCCAATTCAACAGCATCTAACACCAACAACATTCCCATTCTATAGATGAAGACACTGAGGCACTGAGTGCTCTATAACTGTTGCTTCCATGGATGTTGATTGTGGGACCAAGTAATATGAAATCTTTTACAACTTCAATCTTTTCTCCATTCATTGCAATGGTGCTTATTGGTTCAGTTGTGAGGATTTTCATTTTCTTTATGTTGAGTTGTAATCCACACTGCTGACTTGTTGTTGTTGTTGTTATATGCCATCGAGTCAGCCCCGACTCATAGCTGACTGCAGTCTTTAGTCTTCATTAGTAAGTGACTTGAAAGTCATTTTCACTTTCAGCAAGCAAGGTTGTGTCATCTGTAAATAGCAGGTTGTTAATGAGTGTTCCTCCAATCCTGATGCTGTGTTCTTCTTCATATAGTCCAGCTTCTTGGATTATTTGCTCAGCATACAGAATGAATAAGTATGGTGAAAAGATACCCTGACACACTCCCTTCCTGATTTTAAACCATGGGAATGGGAATAGAAATTATAAAATGTCTACTTCTTGGGTTTGTTTTACATATTAACAGATTCATGTCAAGGGTTTCCCATAGCGACTAGTATAACTGAGCATTCAACTACAGGTAGCACTTATTACTTACACATTTCCTGGACCTAGCCCTTGAATTTCACCTTAATATTTTAGTATGTATGTATTGTCTCTTCTCAGCCTTGACATCAAGGATTGTCTTCTACTTCTTTAAATTTCTTTTAGTTGCCCTCAGTAAATGTCTGCTGAAAGAAACTATGAAGAAAAAGAAGTAATGGTGTTGGGGACAGTGCAAACAAGATAGGATGTTTTTATAACTGTCTCTGGGTTCAGCAGAGCACCGAAGCAACTACAGATCTGACCTTTGCCCTTTTTGGAAAAAAATCAGTAAGTTACCCTAAATAACAAGGGTGCATTATTAATCTAGTTAATGGACTACACTGTTTTTAGGAGGACTTTAGCTCATTAATTGTTTCCATGTAAATGGATGCTGTTAATTACAAATTAATCTTATCTTTTCTTTAAGGCAAGGCCATGTGGACCTCTACTTGGCAGTGCTTGTTGGCACTTGATATGAATCAATGCGTATACTTGAAAGTAATAAAACTGCCTTTCTTTATGGGTAGTTAATAAATCAGATCTTCATTAATGCAGATAGGCCAGACCCCCTGCTTGTCTAATTTAATGAGGTTCTCATTCATTACTATGATTCATGCATCCCCCTGGGGATAGTGGCCAACAGGGCAGGGCACATAGTAGGCAGTTAATAAGTTCTATATTCCCAGGGTTCTTCCACAGTGTAGAAGCTGTCCATTAGTCTTTTTCCCTATCATAAAGCATCCTTTAAGTCCTCACCAACCTCAGTCCCATTTCCCAGATGGTCAGACAAGACCACAGAGAGGATATATAACTTTCCAGCGAAGTTTGGTTTCTTTAATTCTCTATTTATGCTGGAAGCTTAATTGTGTTCAAATGAGAAGATCAGGGTAGGGGATGTTAGAAGCACTGTTTGGGTCAGAGTGATGGTTTTTTTGAGCTGGTGCTTAGACTTTGTTAATAGCTATAATGGTTAGATGGAGAGCAACAGTCTTTCCTCCCTTTGCTGCCTACCTGAACATGATGAATGAACAAATGGACAAGGATGGGGTCCTCATTTTTCATGGAGGCCTGTTAGTAATCCATCCCTCCATGATATCTCTAAACTGGCCCTCAGCCTGTTTCTTTTTCCAGGTAGGCTTTTCTTTATAGGAGGGCTTGTTGCTCCTCATTATGTTTATTGCCAACTGGAGTCTGGGCTTCCATACACCCCTTCCAGCTACTGGAGAACTCTAAAATCAAGTTCTGGCTTCGTCTGTTTAAGGAACAAATGAAAACCAATGGAGGTAGGGGTCTTTCCTATCCCTTTCCATTCTTCCTACCCATCTTGTGCCCCAGGCCAGAGTTCAGGTCCACCACCAAATTACAGGGTGGGATGTGCAAGGATGGGTAGTGAGGAAGAATCATGGCTTCTATGTCATATTTGGGGCGCCAGCATCATGATGAAACATTTCCCTGTGTGCCACCGAATTCATTTCTCTAAAGTTCCACTGTGCACAGAACCATTTGTTTCCACATTGTTTTTATTAAACAAGAAAGGCGAGCTTTATTACTGCGCAAATGAAAGCAGCCGGCAAAGACAGATACTTTCCAGATTCTTATTAATCTCCAAGAGTTATGGGGCCTCTGAAGTCCCACAGAAATTAACATACTCCACAGAATTCTTTCAGCAAGTCACCCAGGCAAGCTCCCCTCCTCTGGGGGCAGCCATAATGGCCCTGCCCTAGCTGGCTGGCTAGAGGAGTGCTCTCTGTGCCCATCCAGGTCAGCCACTCACTTGCCTTCTCATGTGACCCTATACTCTCTCTTGGATTGTGTGTGTGCTGAATTCACATTCAATGCACATGGATTTATTTGCACACCTATTTTAAGCATTGTATGGAAATGTGGATTTAGGGATAATTCAATTCAATTCTATATACAATTAAATTAAATGGGAGCTCTGGTAGCATAGTGGTTAAGACACTTGCCTGCTAACCAGACGGCTGGCGGTTCAA
>NW_006931214.1:0-1633 GCF_000298275.1 Orycteropus afer afer
CAGGGGTCCAAGATTATCTTCTGTGTCTGTGTTAATTGGTTTCCCTTTTCTTTGTTGAAGAGGGTCTGTGCAATCCTTCTGCCAGTCCGCCATCTTGCCCCGCCTCTGTTTTTCAAATTTCTTGCCGTAGACAAATGAGCACTTTCAGCATTGCATCCTTATGAACTATATTATACCAATTATAGCCTATGCTCCTAAGCCTTCAAACTCAGAAAAACAATCTTGGACTGTGTTTGGTTACGTCTAAGAAGTACTCATAACTGTGTCCCCTATGTGGTTTATTATATATATGAATATACATGCATGTGCATTTATACCTGTATATACACATATATATTTACCTACTCATATTCATACACATAGATGCCTACATATTTGTGTAACCACACACACATTTTTTGGTTGTTTGGTGGGCAAAATTATATTGGTCATATCCTTAACCATGAACATTCTTTACTTATAAGCACTTTTTATTGATATCCTTACTCTGATCAAGCTGTGTGCACTTCACCCACATTTGATACTACATTTTCCATCACCAAAAACAAGGGTCTGCCATCTAAGGAGTGCTTCCCCCTCCTTAGTATCCCTGGTGAAGATTGTTGATTTTTGTATATACATCTGTTCTTGTCTTCTTGTGAAAGTGTTGATGATATACTATTTGTCCTTTTGTGATTGACTTCACTCAGCATAATTCCCTCCAGATTTTTACAGATTATAAAATGTTTCAGGAAGTCATTATTATTCTTTATGGATGCATAGTATTCTTTTGTATATATGTACCATATTTTGTTTATCCATTTATCCATTGTTGGGCACTTAGGTTGTTTCCATCTTTTTGCTGTTGTGAATAATGCTGCATAATGTTATATAAATGTTCTCACATTTATGTAAGTCTGTTTTTGTTTCTTGCCAGTAGTGTTTTATAGTTTTCATTGTGCAGGTGTTTTATATCCCTTGTTATGTTAGGTTTATTCCTAGATTTTTATAATTTGGGGGCTATTGTAAATGGTATTTTTTTTTCTTGATAAATGTCTTTATTTGATTAAGTAATATAATTGGTGTACAGAGCATTGGTTTTTGATTCATGAGTGGAGGAGGAGAAAAGGAGCTCAAGGAGTAAACATAGAGGCCCATAGCTGTAGAAGAGAACTGGAATCAAAAACAAGCCTGCTATAGTTATCTTCTCCCTGGCTTCCTGCTTCCTCTCACCTGAGCTCACCTCATCATCTTTTTTAGCCTCTCTCCTCCCCTTTTTCTTTTCTTTTCTTTTTATTGCGATTTGGGTGAAAATTTACAGAGCAAATACACTTTCCGTACAGCAGTTCACATACACTTTGTTTCATGACATTGACCACAATTTACCACAATGCAACATCTCCCATCCTACTTCCTCCCAATAGTTAGCTCTTCCCTGTGTCCATCCCTCCAGGCATTACTGCCCCTTGAGCTGTCACCCTGTGCCTAAACAGCCCTTCTTTCTCCCATGCTTGTTCTCTCCAAGGAGTGTATTTACCTCAGGTAAATGTTCAAGTCATATGCCTGTCTATTATTTGGCTGGAAGCCACAGACATGTGTTCAATTCCAGACCTGAAGGGCATCTAGGGACTATAGTCTCAGTGGTTACACCAGG
>NW_006931214.1:1816-2571 GCF_000298275.1 Orycteropus afer afer
ATCGGATGGTGTACCAGTTGCTAGGACTAATTGTTTCCACGAATTTTTGGTTTTCTTCATTCTTCTTTGCTCTGGATGAGGAGAGACCCATTGTTGCCTCTAGATGGCAGCTTGCTAGCTTGTAAGATCCCAGTCACTACTCGCCAAAGTAGGAGGTGGAACAATGTTTTGTGTAGTATGTTATGCCAATTGAGCTTGATGTCACCTGTGACTATGGTCCTGAGCCCACAGGTTCAACCACTCAGTTCTTCTTGGTAGCTGGTTGTGACCAAGCAGTGACTACAACCTTGCCCCTTGTCAGCTCTACTATACATATGGGAATTCTGATCATACCCATAAACTTAAAGGACCATTGTCTGCCAACTCTAAACCTGTTCTTGGGTATACTCTCTGCTTCATAGACATACCTAATAGTTTAGCCTGTCCACCCATCTATCCACCTGTATACCCATCTTTGCCTTCACTGACAACACTGTACTATATGTGCAAAAGGGTTCATCTTTGCTGTATGTACCTCCCAGGTACCTCTCTATGTCTTTCTCTTCCTCAGTGCCACCATGTTGATCACTCACATTTGGTACATTGCCCTTCTCTTCACCTAAATCAAAACTTATCTCTATCTATTTAACAGTGTTCCCTCCCCTCCCTCCCACCCCTGGTAACCAACAAAGAAAATGTCCTTCCATAGATAAACCTTTCCTTGACATTTACAATAACAGACTAATACAATATATGTCCTTTTGTGATTGACTTAT
>NW_006931214.1:3528-4168 GCF_000298275.1 Orycteropus afer afer
TGGCCGCTTGAATATCCTCCTTGGTGAAGTGTCTATTCATGGCTTCTGCCCATTTTTTAATTGGATTGTTTGTCTTTTTGTTATTGAGGTGTTGGGGTTTTCTATAAATTCTAGAAATAAGTCCCTTGCCAGATATGTTATTACCAAATATTTTTTCCCAATCTGCAGGTTCTCTTTTGACTTTTGGAGAAGTCTTTGGAAGCACATAAAAATTTCATTTTTAGAAGGTCCCAATCATCTGATTTCTCTTCTGCTATTTGTGCATTTTGAGTTATGCTTGATAGTCTATTTATGCCATATATTAAGGCTCCTAAATTTACCCCTAGTTTTTCCTTGAGGAACTCTATAATTTAGGTCTCACATTTAAGTCTTTGATCCATCTGGACTTCGTTTTTGTGTATGGTGTGAGGTACAGATCTAGTTTCATATTTCTGCAAAAAGATCTCCAGTTTTGCAAGCACCATTTATTAAACAAACATTCTCTTCCCCATTTAATGGATTTTGGGCCTTTGTGAAAGATCAGCTGACCATAGGTTGATGGATCTGTTTCTAGATTCTCAATTCTATTCCATTGGTCTATGTATCTGTCATTAAACCAATACCAGGCAGTTTTGACTACTGTGGCTGTATAGTAGGTTTT
>NW_006931215.1:0-1011 GCF_000298275.1 Orycteropus afer afer
TGTTATTTGTATTCTCTCCCTCTTTTCCTTTGTTAAATTTGCCAGTGGTTTGTCAATTTTATTGATATTTCAAAAAACCAACTTCTGGTCTTCTTGATTTTTTCTATAGCCCTTCTATTTTCTGTTTCATTGATCTCTGATTGAATCTTGATTATTTCCTTTCTTCTGGTGACTGTAGGCTCTTCTTGCTGTTCTTTTTCTAATTGTTGGAGGTGTTTGATTAAAGTGTTGATTTGGGCTCTTTCTTCTTTTTTGATGTGTGCATTTATTGCTATAAATCGGCCTCTGATCACTGCTTTTGCTGTGTCCCAAAGATTTTCGTATGTTGTGTTTTCATTCTCGTTTGATACAAGGAATTTTCGAATTTCAATTTTGATTTCTTCTTTTACCCAGTCTTTCTCAAGGAAGGTGTTGTTCAGTTTCCATGTGTTTACATTTTCCTATTGATATTCCTATTGTTGATTTCTAATTTGATAGCATTATGATCTGAGAAGATGCTTTGCAATATTTTGATATTTTTAAATTTATTAAGGCTTGCTTTGTGGCTTAACATATGTTCTATCATAGAAAAAGTTCCATGTGCACTGGGAAGAATGTATATTGTGCTGCTGTTGGGTGAAGTGCTCTGTAGATGTGTATAAGGCAAAGTTGGTGTATTATATTGTTTAGATCCTCTTCATCTTTACTGAGTTTCTTTCCAGTTGTTCTGTCTTTCAGTGAACATGGTGTATTAAAGTCTCCCACTTCCCACTATGACTGTGGAGTCATCTATTTGGCTTTTCATCTCTTTTAAAGTCTGATTTATGTATTTTGGGGCTCTTTCATTTTGTCCATAGGTATTTATTATGGTTATATCTTCATGTTCAATTGATCTTTTAATCATTATATAATGTCCTTCCTTGTCTTGTATGGTGGTTTTTGTCTTAAAGTCACCTTCATCAGAAATTAATATTGCCACTGCTGCTCTCTTACTGTTGCCATTTGCTTGATATATCTTTTTCCAACCTTTGA
>NW_006931215.1:2982-4028 GCF_000298275.1 Orycteropus afer afer
GGCAGGGCACCCAGGCTCCGTCTGAGCACACAGACTGTGATGGAGGTCTTGTAAACCCAGAAGGTAGGTGGGAATTGGCTATGGCCACGCCTCTGTTCACCAAATGGGTGTAGGGTGTAGTAACAAGATGAATGTCCTACCTTTTCAGTCTTGCAGGCCTTGAGTGTCCTTGGGGTTGCTGGAAAGCCAAACATGTTCTTAAGCCCCAGGACTCTGTGAGAGTGCTTGTTGTTGTTGTTGTTATATGCCGTCGAGTCTCTTTAAATATCCAAAATAGTCAAGCCGCTTTTTAAACCTTCAAAATGGCGGTGCCCACCGGAAGGGCAAAAGTCCACAGTTCAGCCCACCTTTCTCTACACCTTCTCTGTTTGTTCCCCAGCCACTGTGCACAGTCTTCTGTGCAGTCCCTGGCTAGCAAGGTCTTTTTTAGGTTAATTCTTAGGTCCTACCAGCACTCCAGAAGCTCTAAGCTGTCTGTGACATCAGGATAGCTCAGGATCACTGCCAGACTGCAGCTCCGTATGTCTCCTTTTTTGGTATTTTCATGCAAATTCTTCTGTTAGTTGGGGTTTAGTCCACTTGTATATCCTTCCCTTCAAGGCTCAGGGGTCCAAGATTATCTTCTGTGTCTGGGTTAATTGGTTTCCCTTTTCTTTGTTGCAGTCTTTCTGCCTAGTCTGCCATCTTGTCAGAAAATCCTTGATATTATCCTTTTTATTTCAGTTGGTTCTGTTGTGATGTCACCCATTTCATTTCTTATTTATGTTATTTGTATCCTTTCCCTCTTTTCCTTTGTTAACTTTGTCAGTGGTTTATCAATTTTATTGATCTTTTCAAAACACCAACTTCTGGTCTTGCTGATTTTTTCTATTACCCTTCTATTTTCTGTTTCATTGATTTCTGCTTGAATATTGATTATTTCCTTTCTTCTTGTGACTGTAGGCTTTCCTTGCTGTTCTTTTTCTAATTGTTGGAGATGTTGTTTTAAAGTGCTGATTTTGGCTCTTTCTTCTCTTTTGATGTGTGCATTTATTGCTATAAATTGG
>NW_006931216.1:0-543 GCF_000298275.1 Orycteropus afer afer
TTGTGTATAGTGTAAGGTACAGAACTTGTTTTATTTTTCTGCAAATGGATATCTAGTTTTCCCAGCACCATTTGTTAAACAATCTCTTCCCTGTTTAATGGATTTCAGCCATTTGTCAAATATCACCTGATCATAGGTCGACAGATCTATTTCTGGGTTCTCAACTCTATTCCATTGGTCTATGTGTCTGTCATTGTACCAATACAAGGCAGTTTTGACTACTGTGGCTGTATATTAGGTTTTAAGATCTGGAAGTGTGAGATCTCCTACTTTGTTCTTCTTCAATAACACTTTGCTTATCTGAAGTATCTTTCTTTTCCATATAAAGTTAGTGATTGGTTTTTCCATATCCTTGAAGAATGTTGATAAGATCTGGATTGAGATTACATTGAATGTATAGATTGCTTTGGGTAGAATTGACATTTTCGCAATGCTCAATCCTTCTTTCCATGAACATGGTATATTCTTCCATTTATGTAGATATGGTTTCTTGAAGCAGTGTTTTATATTTTTCTTTGTACAGGTCTTTTGTGTCACTGGTAA
>NW_006931216.1:3883-4439 GCF_000298275.1 Orycteropus afer afer
CTTCCATAACTGGATTGGTGTCTGGGTTATTTCATTGTGTATATTAATAGTTGGTTGTTGTTTGCTATTATTGGTTCTCTGTCCAAAGGACTCACTTTAGTATTTTGTAAGATTTGTCTAGTTTCAACAAAGTCTCTTAATTTCTGCTCTGTGGATATCCAAATTTTACCATTATATTTGAGGGACATTTTTGCTATGTATATGATTCTTGGTTGGAAATTTTTCTTTTTCAGGGTTTTATGTATACCATCCTGTTGACTTCTTGCCTGCATGGTCTCTGGTGACAAATCAGAGCTTAGTCTTATTCATTGCCTTCTGTAAGTAACTTTTCATATTTCCTATGTTGCTTTCAGGATTCTTTCTTTGTCTTATTTTTTGGTGAGTTTGATTATGATAGGCCTTGGCTATTTTCTTTTGGAGTTCTATCCTGTTTTGGGTTCATTGGACTCCCTGAATGGATATATTCTCATCTTTCATTATGCAGGGAAGTTCTCTTCCAACAAATCTTGGACAATTTTCTCAGTAGTTTTATCTTTCTCTTTCTGTTCTGGAATTC
>NW_006931217.1:0-1121 GCF_000298275.1 Orycteropus afer afer
AAAACACTGCCCGGTCTTAGAGCATCCTCACAATTGTTGCTATGCTTGAGCCCATTGTTGCAGCCATGGTTCCAATTCATCTCATTGAGGGTCTTTCTCTTTTTCACTGTCCCTCTACTTTACCAAACATGATGTCTTTTTCCAGAGACTGGCCCTCCTGAGACTTTGTCTCATGTACTTTGCTGAAAATGAGTAATACTTGAAGCACTGACCAATGAAAAGTCTCACCATCTTCGCTTCCAAGGAGCATTCTTCCAAGGCAAATTTGTTCATTCTTCTAGTAATCCATAGTATATTTAATGTCCTTCATCAACACTATAATTCAAAGGCATCAAGTTTTCTTTGGTCTTGCTTATTTATTGTCTAGCTTTCCTATGCATATGAGGTAATTGTAAACATGGCTTGGGCCACTT
Source organism: Orycteropus afer afer (assembly GCF_000298275.1). Taxonomy (NCBI): domain Eukaryota; kingdom Metazoa; phylum Chordata; class Mammalia; order Tubulidentata; family Orycteropodidae; genus Orycteropus; species Orycteropus afer. The sequence continues at coordinate 414 of NW_006931217.1, forward strand.
GTACCTTAGTCCTCAAAGGGACATCTTTGTTTTTGAACACTTTATATAGGTCTTTTGCAGCAGATTTGCGCAATGTAATATGTTGTTTGATTTCTTGACTGCTGCTTCCATGGTCATCAACTGCAGATCAAAGTAAAATTAAATCCTTGACAACTTCAATATTTTCTGCATTTATCATGATGTTGATAATTAATCCAGTTGTGAGGACTTTTGTTTTCTTTATATGGAGGGATAATTCATACTGAATAACAAACAGTATGTAATTCTGTAATCAAATAAAGGCTACAGTCTTTGATCTTCATCAGTCAGTGCTTCAAGTCTTACTCACTTTCAGCAAGCAAGGTTGTATTATATGACTAGACTGCAAGTTGTTTATGAGTCTTCCTCCAATTCTGATGCCACATTGTCTTCATATAATCCATCTTCTCAGATTATTTATTCAGCATACATATTGAATGAGTATAGTGAAGGATAAAACCCTGATGCACACCTTTCCTGATTTTAAACCACATAGTATCCCCTTGTTCTGTTCAAACCACTGCCTCTTGGTCTATGAACAGGTTCCACATGAGTACAATTAAGTGTCCCAGAATCCCAATTCTTTGCAATGTTATCTGTAATTTGTTATGATCCACACACTTGAATGCCTTTGCATAGTCAATAAAACACAAGTAAACATCTTTCTGGTATTCTTTGCTTTCAGCCAAG
>NW_006931217.1:4171-5104 GCF_000298275.1 Orycteropus afer afer
ATGGGGCAATCTACTTCCGTAGTGATACTGCCTCGGAAACCCAAGGAGGGGTCACTATGAGTCAGATGTGACTCGACGGTACATAACAACAACAGTAGTTCCTAGTAACAAATGGGCACTATTTTGTGATTTGCATCAAAACATTCTTCCTATTATTACTGTATTATTGCGGTGAAGTGAATTACTTAATACGGCCCTTCTAGCCAGTCTTTGTAATTCCCACCAAATGACTGGTTGGGACTGTGCAAATGTGAAGTGCTTGTGGCCCACCAAGAGGACTGGATAAACTTGCTAATAATGTAAATGAGGTATATAGCACTCTTGTCGGGGTGGGACCAAGCAAATAAGGTATGTGGAACCCTAAGGTGGGGATTGGTCAGTTTTGACATCCAGCTAGGCTTAAAATGAGCCATCCTGGAGGCAGGAAGCCTGGGGGGAATCTAACTACCATCAAGAAAGAAGAGCTAGGAGTGGAGTGCATCCTTTGGACCTGAGATCCCTGCACTGGACCTCTTCAATCCAGGAGACAGTGAGAGAGCTGTAATACTTTGCTAAGATAATAAGAGACTTTGAGAAGCAGTGGCAGAGAAATGGCAACAGCAGAACCAGGAGACCTAGCAGGAGACAGTGGGCTTCCAAACCTATGGAGTAAAAAGGCTGAGCACCTTTGGGTTGAGGCTTATTGATGGAGTGGGTTGCCTGTGCACATTTATCAGCAGAGCTAAAAGAGCTTTGTAACACTTGCCTGGGCAGAGGCCAAGCAGCTGCAGGGTTGAGAGGCTGAAGTCCAGAGAGATACCTGCCTGTAGCACCACTAAGAGGCTGCCCTGATCAAAGAACTGTATCCTGAGTTGCTTCTGATCCTGAATTGTTACCTATTACTTCCCTAATAAACCCCATAATCATGAATATTGTCTGTGAGTTCTGTGGGGG
>NW_006931218.1:0-896 GCF_000298275.1 Orycteropus afer afer
TTTGCAATGACAATATTAAAACAGGATGGTTAAGAGGGCAGCTTTGAGAGTCAGTTATCCTTAATGGTTCCATCACAGTAGCTGGGTGACTTTGGGAAAGTAAGTTAGCATCTCTGAGCCTTATTCTCCTCCTCTGCACAGTGCAGTGCAAGCAGCACCTGCTTCTTAGGGTTGCTGTATGTAGCTTTGAATATTCAGTGAGTTGTGCATGTAATGTGCTTAGTAGAGAGTCCCTGAGGGGCAGAGTAATGACACTGTATAAATCAGTCATTGTTTTATAATTTTGAGTATTATTACTTATCATTAATGTAAAGGGAGACATGTTGGCTAAATACCGTGAGTTTTTCGACATTCAGCCAGCCTATCTAATATGTACATCTCATGGTTTTCTCAGAGCGGCTATGTCCCTCATTATAGCACCAAAGCGTTCAGATTTTCACACAAAGTTCATAAAGGGCATGAATTTGCAAGCTTTTAAGATCCCAGTCGCTACTTGACAAAGTAGGAGGTAGAACAATGTTTTGTGTAGTATTTTATGCCAATTGAGCTTGATGTCTCCTGTGACTATGTTCCCGAGCCCACAGGTTCAATTACTTGGTCCCTCTTGGTAACTGGCTGTGACCAAGAAGTGACTATAGCATTGCCCCTTGTCAGTTCTACTATACACCTGGGAATTCAGATCATACACATAACTTATAGGACCATCGTCTGCCAACTCTATACATGTTCTTGGGTACACACCCTGCTTCATTGAAACCTAATAGTTCAGCCTGTCCACCCATCTAACCACCCATATACCCATGTTTGCCTTCACTGACAACATAGTACTACTGTATGTGCAAAAGGGTTCATCTTTGTTGTCTGTACCTCCCACGCACTTCTCTATGTCTTTCTCT
>NW_006931218.1:2976-3414 GCF_000298275.1 Orycteropus afer afer
AGGGCAGTTCCCACTGTCAAATCAGGTTTACATAAAATAGCAATCTCAGCAGTCTTCAAGGATGCTGGAGCTCCCGTCACAAATTTATTCCTCACCATTCCAGTGAAAGGCATGTCTTCTGGACTCTCCATTTCTGGCTCTAGGGGTCTCATCTGATAAATCCATCCTAACAGGCCAATTTCCCTAAGCCTCTGGAGACCGTCTTCTACATTATACCAAGACAGGTGTGGTACTTCAACTTGACTTAAGGTAGGCCACCACATAATCCGTGCTTCAATAAGCGAACCAAATAAACTATTAACTCCTTTCCTAACCTCTCGAGCTGAAACATTGAATGAAGAAGCCGTACATAGTGGTCTTAAATCAATAAACTCAGACTGATCCAATGTTACATTCCTTGCACCATTATCCCACACCCTCAGTAGCCATTCCCATACA
>NW_006931219.1:0-795 GCF_000298275.1 Orycteropus afer afer
TAGATGGCCTCTTGAAAGCTTTTAAGACCCCAGTTGCTACTCACCAATGTAGGATGTGGACAAGGCTTTTATGTATTTTGTTGTGCTAATTGAGTCTGGTGTCTCCCAGTACTATGGCCCTGAAATGGTAGATCTATTGGATCTCTCTCCCATAGTGTCTGGGTGTCTGTGAGGGATTACTCTATGTCTGTCTTCTATTGTTTTTGGAAGGATTATAGGTATTTTGTATCACTGGTGTCTGTGCAAGATTAGCCTGTGCTGAATCTATCCTTGGTCTAGAGTATACTCCTATTCACTGACCCCCATCTAATTTTCTGAGGTGTTTATGTGTTTATCTGCAGCCTGGTATTTGGTGTTAATGGCAATGCAGTATTGTGGACACATGAGTTGGTATTAGCATCTGTTATCTATCTCTTATGTACACAGTTCAGTGTCCTCCCATTTCCTAATGTTGCCATGGTGGTCACAAACCCTTTCCATGTATCCCTCCCCTTACCCATGTCAGTGTGTAGGCCCCAAATAGCCTGAAATTAACCGCCCCCCATCCCGGTAACCTACAAAGTGAGTTCCTTTCCTAAGCAAACCCTTCTTTGTCTTTTTACAGTAATGTGCTCACACAGTACTTGTCGTTCTACGATTGACTTATTTCACTCAGCATAATGTCCTTCAAGTCCTTGAAGATTTTTATCAACTTCCGCAATCTGAAATTGACCAAACTTGCAATCAGGATGTGTTAATTATCACTGGTGACTGGAATGCAAAAGTTGGAAACAAAGAAGAATCACCGGTAGTTGG
>NW_006931219.1:1512-2053 GCF_000298275.1 Orycteropus afer afer
ACATCAAAAGAAGATGGAAGGAATACACAGAGTCACTGTACCAAAAAGAATTGGTCGATCTTCATCCATTTCAGGAGGTGGCATATGATCTAGAATCAGTGGTACTGAAGGAGGAAGTCAAAGCTGCAATGAAGTAATTGGTGAAGAACAAGGCTCTGGAAATTGATGGAATACTCATTAAGATATTTCAACAAATGGATGACTCACTGGAGGCACTCACTTGGTTATGCCAAGAGATTTGGAAGACAGATACCTGGCCGACTGACTGGAAGAGACCCATATTTGTACCCATTCAAAAGAAAGGTGATCCCACAGAATGTGAAAATTATTGGTCAGTATGATTAATATCGCACACAAGCAAGATCTTACTGAAAATAATTCAAAAACGGTTGCAGCAGTATATTGACAGAGAAATTCCAGAGGTGCAAGCTGGATTCAGAAGAGGACATGGAAGAAGGGATATCATAGCTGCTGTCAGATGGATCTTGGCTCAGGGCAAAGAATACCAGAAAGATGTTTACTTGTGTTTTATTGACTATGC
>NW_006931219.1:2410-2949 GCF_000298275.1 Orycteropus afer afer
ACAGTCTGCAGTATGGATTACATTTCAATATAAAGAAGACAAAAATCCTCACAACTGGGCCAATAAACAGCATCACCATAAATGGAGAAAAGATTGAGGTTGTCAAAGAATTCATGTCGCTTGGTTCTACAATCGAGGCCAATGGAAGCAGTAGTAAGGACATTAGACAACATGTGGCACTGGGCAGGTTGGCAGCGAAAGAATTCTTTCAAGTGCTGAGGAGCAAGGATGTCTTCTTGAGGATTAAGGTGCGCCTGACATAAGCCATGTTATTTCCAATTGCTTCGTATGCATGTGAGAGCTGGACAATGAATAAGGAAGACCAAAGAAGAGTTGGTGCTTTTGAGTTGTGGTGCTGGCGAAGAATGCTGAAGGTACCGTGGACTGCCAAAAAAACTAACAGATCTGTCCTGGAGGAAGTGCAGCCAAGATGCTCCTTGGAAATGAGGATGGCCAGACTTTGTCTCACCTACTTTGGTCATGTTGTCAGAGGGGACCATTCCCTGGAGAAGGATGTCATGCTTGGTAAGGTGGAGGGT
>NW_006931219.1:3499-4119 GCF_000298275.1 Orycteropus afer afer
AGTGCACAAGAGTTCCAATCTCTGCAACTTTGCCAGCATTTGTTATTTTCTGACCTGTTGAACTTTGCTATTATTGCTGGAGTGAGATGATATTTCATCATTGTTTTGATTTGCATCTAGTGGCATAGTACCTAAGGCATTTGATTGCTAACCAGAAGGCTGCTGGTTCAAACCCACTAGCTACTCCTTGGAAGAAAGGTTGGGCAATCTATTTCCGTAAAGATACTGCCTTGGAAACCCAAGGAGGGGGGTTGCTATGAGTCAGATCCTACTCGATGGCAGTGAGTTTGGTTTAGAAGCTCTGGTAGCGTAGTGCCTAAGGCACTTGACTGCTAACTAGAAGGCTGGTGGTTCAAACCTACCAGCCACTCCTTGGAAAGAAGGTTGAGCAATCTACTTCCGTAGTGATACTGCCTTGGAAACCCAAGGAGGGGTCGCTATGAGTCAGGTCCAACTTGATGGCACATAACAACAACAACGATTAATAATCATGAACAATTTGTCATGTGTTTGTTGGCTGCCTCTATATCTTCTTTGGTGAAGTGTCTGTTCAAGTCTTTTGCCCATTTGTGATTTTTTTTTTTTGTCTTTTTGGTGTTGAGGAGTTGAAGTCTTCTATA
>NW_006931220.1:0-1667 GCF_000298275.1 Orycteropus afer afer
AGATTAATACTAAATTTTCAGAAATAGATAACACATTGAATGGGCAAAGGAGTAGAATTGAATCAATGGAAGACAGAATTAGTGAGATTGAAGGCAAATATCTCAATACTTCTTTGCAAAGGGATCAATCAGAAAAAAGATCAAAACAAAATGAAGAAAGCCTAAGGTTCATGTGGGATACCATCAAAGGAATAACTTATGTGTAATCAGAATTCCAGAACAGGAAGAGACAAATAAAACCTCAGAAAAAACTGTCGAAGATTTGTTGCAAGAGAATTTTCCTGGTTATGATGAAAAATGAGACTATATCCATTCAAGAAGTTCAACGAACCCCAAACAGGATAGACCACAAAAGAAAAACACCGAGACATACTATCATCAAACTCACCAAAACCAAAGACAAAGAAAGAATCCTGAAAGCAGCATGGGAAAAATAAAAAGTTACCTACAACGGGAAACCAATAAGACTTAAGCTTAGATTTCTTGGCAGAAACCATGCAGGGAAGAAGAAAATGGGATAGTATATATAAAACCCTGAAAGAAAAAATTTCCAACCAAGAATTATGTATCCAGCAAAACTGTCCCTCAAATATGATGGTGAATTAGGACATTTCCAGATGAGCAGAAATTAAGGGAATTTGTTAAAACCAGAACAATCTTACAAGCGATGCTAAAGGGAGTCCCATGGACAGAGAAAACAACAACAGTCAACAACAACTGACCATTAACATACATGGTGACATAACCCAGAAACCAACCCAGCTATTATAAACAGGGAACCAGAGACATCAATTGGCAAATGAGGACAACTAGAAACAAAAATGAGGGAAAAAACTGTGTAGTTACACAACTTCTAGATGGTAGGGAAGTCAAGAAAACTACCAGATAGAACGGACTATTCTAAACTTGGGAAGAAAACTATAAATCACAGGGTAACCTCAAAGAAAAAGGATAAATCTTCATATCAAAATAAAAAGAGGACCAGCACAAATATTTAGCAAATACTAAAACAATAGCAATGAAGGAAGTGATAACACGATTCATAAACAAAACAAGCTTAGCACAGAATATTATATGGAACAAAGAAATCAACACCACGAAAAGTACATAACAAAAATGACAGCAACAAATTCATACTTGTTGATAATTACATATCCGGCAAGGGACTTATCTCTAAGATTTATAAAAAACTCAACACCTCAACACCAAAGGAATTAACAATCCAATTGAAAAATGGGCAGAAGACATGAATAGACACTTCACCAAGGAGGATGTTCAACTGGCCAGCAAATACATGAAGAGATATTCAACAACCTTGGCCATTAGAGAGATGCAAATCAAAACAACAATGAGATACCATCTCACCCCAGCACTGATGGTAAAGTTCAATGAGACAGAAAATAACAAATACTGGTAGGGATGTGGAGAGATTGGGACTCTCATACACTGCTGATGGGACTGTGAAATGATACAACCACTGTAGAAAGCAGTATGGTGATTCCTTAGAAAGCTGGAATTGGAGATACCATTTAACCCAGCAATCCTGTTACTAGATATATATCCTGGAGATGTGAGAGCCAGGACAGGAACAGATATATGCACACCCATGTTCATCACAGCACTATTTACAATAGCAAAAAGATGGAAACAACCTATGTGCCCATCAA
>NW_006931220.1:3897-4704 GCF_000298275.1 Orycteropus afer afer
CCACTCCTATTCAACACTGTATTGGAAGTCCTAGCCAGGACCATAAGGCAAGAATGGGAAATCAAAGACATCCAAACTTGTATGGAAGAAGTAAAAAACTATCCCTGTTTACTGATGATATGACCCTATATACAGAAAACCCAAGAAACTCAGCAAGAAAAATATTGGAACTAATTGAGAGATTTAGCATAGTGGCAGGATACAAGATCAACATCCAAAAATCGGTTGCATTCCTCTACACCAGCAAAGAGATTGCTGAAAAGGAAATAAGGAAATCAATAGCATTTACAATAGTTACCAATAAATAAATAAATAAATAAAATACTTGGGAATAAATCTTACCAGGGACATAAAAGACCTGTATAAAGAAAACTACAAAACACTACTTCAAGAAACCATAAGATATCTATATAAATGGAAGAACATACTATGCTTGTGCATAGGAAGATTGAACACTGTGAAAATACCAATACTACCCAAAGCAATCCATACATTCAATGAAATCCCAATCTAGATCCCATCAACATTCTTTAAGGATATGGAAAAAACAATCACTAATTTTATATGGAAAAGAAGGAGACCTCATATAAGCAAAGCACCATTGAAGAAGAACAAAGTAGGATGTCTCCCACTGGCAGATCTCAACCACAGTAGTCAAAATAGCCTGGTATTGGAAAGAGGTAACCATGGGGAGGAAGTGGGAAAGAGCTGTTGCATTGTGGAAAATTGCAGTCAGTGTCATGAGACAAAGTGCATGTGAACTGCTGTATGGAAAATAATTTGCTCTGTAAACTTTCACTCAAATCA
>NW_006931221.1:0-663 GCF_000298275.1 Orycteropus afer afer
GGAAATTGAAGATTTTTACCAACTTCTGCAGTCTGAAATTGACTGAACATGCAATCAAGATGTGCTGATTGTCACTGGTGATTGGAATGCAGAAGTAGGAAACAAAGAAGAATCACTGGTAGTTGGAAAATTTGGTCTTGGTGACAGAAATAATGCTGGAGATCGCATAATAGAATTTTGCAGGACCAATGCCTTATTCATTGCAAATACCTTTTTCCAACAACACAAACTGTGGCTACACACATGGAACTCACCAGATGGAGATGGAATACACAGGAATCAGGCTGACTACATCTGTGGCAAGAAGCAATGGAGAAGTTCAACATCATCCAGAACAAGGCCAGGAGCTTATTGTGAAACAGATCATCAATTGCTCATATGCAAGTTCAAGTTGAAGTTGAAGACAATTAAAACAAGTCCATGAGAGCCATAATATGACCTTGAATATATCCCTTCTGATTTTACAGACCATCTGAGGACTAAATTTGATTCAATGAACACCAATGACCAAAAACCAGAGGAATTGTGGGATGACATCAAGAATATCATCCATGAAGAAAGCAAAGAATCATTAAAAAGACAAGAAAAGAAGAAAAGACCAAAATGGATGTCAGAAGAGACTCTGAAACTTGTCCTTGAATGGAGAGTAGCTAAAGCAAATGG
>NW_006931221.1:2718-4394 GCF_000298275.1 Orycteropus afer afer
AATTCTTACAACTGGACCAATAAGCAGCATCACGATAAATGGAGAAAAGGTGTAAAAATATTCCCTGAATTCCTTGAAATTTGCCTTATGGTCCATCATCTGTCCATTTTTCAAATGTCTTATGTATATTTACAAAAGAACACTTATTTTTAATTATTAATTGCAAATTTCTGCTTATGTCCACTGAGCACAGCATATTGATATTATTGTTCAAATCTTTTCAGTTCATGCTAATTATTTTGTCAGTTTAATATAACAATTACAAAACATGACCAAAAAAAAATTAGCACCTCTCAATTGTGGGGCCATTACTTTCTCTTTATGATACTGTATACTATTCATTTGTATATTTTGAGATAGTGGTGGTAGGTGCATATAAATTTAAAATGCTTTTTTTTTTTACCAGATAGGCAGTGAGTGTTTAATATAGTTGTGTCAGTTTTCCTTTAGGTAATATTTTCCTGATATAAATTTCTATTATTTTATATTGATCTTTTCTGTGTCACTATGTTTTACATCCACCACTCGCCTGTCAGTTTGTCATGTGGTGGTTTGTGTGTTCCTGCGAGGCTGGAGGCTATGCCACTAGTATTTCAAACACCAGCAGGGTCACCCATGGTGGTCAGGTTTCAGCAGAGCTTCCAGACTAAGACGGACTTGGAAGAAGGAAGGTACCATCCACTTCTCAAAGAATTGGCCCAGTGAAAATCTTATGAATAGCAGTGAAACACTGTCTGATATAGTATGTTATTGTTGTTGTTATGTGCCGTCAAGTCGGCCCTGACTCATAGCGACCCCTCCTTGGGTTTCCGAGGCAGTATCACTACGGAAGTAGATTGCCCAACCTTCCTTCTAAGGAGTGGCTAGTGCCAGCCTTCTGGTTAGCAGTCAAGTGCCTTAGCCACTATGCTACCAGACAAGTGGTGTGTGTATGTATATATATACACACACATACACACACAAAAAAAACATACACACAGTTGTGTTTTTTTGTTTTGTTTTGGTTTGGTTTTTTGCATGAGTGCATTTACCAGAGTCAACTCAGACCTTCCACAAGCTTCTGTCATCTGGCCATTTTCATGGTAGAACTAGAGAGTGTTTTCTCTTGGTGGTCAAGCCAGGATGTGAAAGAAATACAATGTAAGGAAGGGAATTTTGATATAGCTGTCTTTTTGTATAAAATGGGCTATAGAGATATTTCTTTATGACAAGGATGTAATAAAAAGAATTGTTTTAAAAGGGTTTTGGAGACAGCCTTAGCTAAGTTTCTCAGACAATATAAAGGATTTTTGTTTTAATAAGCCGTTTCTGGGAAATGAGGTCCTGGTACCAAATGGCTATCATAATTCCTGAGACATCTGGTTAAAGTTGTTTAAACATCACCTAGTCATGTTTTATGATCCACTTGAAAGCTATAGGACTATGATTGGAAACTTCCGTAATTAGTTCTTGAAATCAATCACTGTAAGCCTCTACCCAATTATCCAGTAGAAGCCCATTCCCTGCCCCTAACCCATCCTCCTTGTGAACCCAACCAAAGACTAACCAAACAACTGTATTGTTGTTGTTGTTGTTGTTATATGCCATTGAGTCGGCCCCGACTCATAGCGACCCCTCCTTGGGTTTTCGAGGCAGTATCACTACAGAAGTAGGATTGCCCAACCTTCCTTCCGAGG
>NW_006931222.1:0-4137 GCF_000298275.1 Orycteropus afer afer
TCAATGACATGAGACAAAGTATATGTGAACTGCTGTATGAAAAGTGAATTTACTCTGTAAATCTTCACCCAAATCCTAATTAAAAAAAAAAAAAAGAGAAAAAAAAAAATCATCTTAGGTATACTGAAGTGCTTTGTTATATCTAAGATTTAATGTCCTTTTTGCCTTTTGTCTTTGTGATTCTACAAATTTATAAAGACCTCATAATTGTGGGAGTATATTTTTCTTCACTTCATCATCATGGTAGATGAGCATGGTAGATTTAGATACATTGAACTTAGCTCACAAAAGTACTGCATTTCTTCTTATTAAGCCTGAAGTTATCTTGCCAAATGGGGTGCCAAAGACAAGTGTCTTACCTGCTTGGACAATGGGAGTTTTGCTGTCCAGAAATCTGAGCAGTTCTGGGTTTCTTAGGCAATGGTTTCTGTGCAGTTGTTGGTAGGTGCACTGATTCAGATAACAGTTCATTCATCAGACTGTATGCTTGGGAGATTCGACGACTATAGTGGTCAGAGAGCAGCAACCTTTAGGCAAAAAATTAAACATCATTTACTAAAAGTCACTTACACGTCACACTTCTAGAAGGAACACAGTGTCTGAAGACCACCTAGAATTTGTCTTTTTCAGTGCTATTCAAAAATACTTCAGTTTGTCAGGTTTCTGAAAATCATTAGGCAGTATTATTACTAGTACTCACAGTTTCAGTCTTTGGAAAATAGAACTCCTAAAGCATTCAGTGGTTAAAACCCACCAGGTGATCCACGGGAGAAGATGTGGCAATTTGCTCCCATACAGATTATACCCACTTCTCATTTATTGACATGGTTACATTCCAAAGCCCAGGTCAGTATGTGAAAATCAGTATTATACAATAATGAAGGCTGAGCACATCAGATCACAAAACGGAGGATGACTGTATCATTACATAACTGCCAAACTACATCATATTCTATAACTGCCGAGTCACTGAGAATCATAGCCCAGCCAAGTTGACATATACCCTTATTCATAGCCAGTATTATTCTCACCTAACACCTTGGCATTCATTACCCCCAGACATACAATACACAGAACAGCCGGATAGTAGATTTTTTTACTATTGTCGTAAATGTGAAATGTCAGATAACGAGATAGTTGATAAGTTAGAAGCCGATGTACAGCCTACAAAATCCAACAGTGCCGTTTTACTCTGTCCTAGAGGGTTGCTATGAGGAGGAACGGACTCAACAGCAACAGATTTTTGTTTTGTTTGAAGCATTATCTATGCCTAGGGTGAACTAGTTAGAAAGAGGACTTGGGACAGAGCTACCAAACTTACCTGTCTTTTTCATATTTCATCTTCTGTTTTCGCCTGATTTCCCCTGAAGTCATATAAAACTGCACAAGAAATACCCAATTAGTTCATAACATTATACACACACACACACACACACATACAAATAATTAAATCATTATAAGCCATGGAAAACAAGAAACTCCACTACCAATTTTAACAGGAACTTAAAACCTAATCTTGTTATTTAGAAACAGTGTCAAGTTCTGTCATTTTCTTTTTTTCAAAGTGCTGTCATATTTGATGAAGCTTCCTACCCAAGCACAAAACATGAAAATGTTAAAGCATCATGTAATTGAGGTAAAATTCAATTTTAATAACTGGGATGCAAAATCTACTTTCCTAGTGAATTTCCTCAAAAGGGGAGAATATTATCCAGCTGCATTTAAAATGAAAACTAGAAAGATTTTAGAGATAAATACACCTACACTTAGAACTTGGTTTTGCATTTAATCTCACCAAAAGCTTGGTTGATAAAGCAGAAATGAGTCAGACATTTAAAATCCTTTAAGGGACTTTTAAAATTACATTTTTATGTTTTAAAATGCTTGCCAGAAACCTACTACAATGAACTCACTGTGATTTGTAAACTATGACAAACTTATGCACCATAAGGCAAACTGACAAATGTCAGATATATACATCTTATCATTCCAGAACTTTATTATGTGAGTTACTAACAAGGATAAATCTTTTCATATTCAGTTTCACTCAGAAGTGAATTCATTTTCTCAGCATCATATTTAGAAGCAGTAACAAATTAAAAGTCTTACTGATCTCTGATGGAAATTCAAATGAAAATTTATATTACACCATTGCTGTTGTTTGTTGCCATTGAGCCCATTCCGACTCATGACAACCCCATGTGTGTAGAGCAGAACTGATCCATAGAGTTTCCAAGCCTGTAATCTTTCTGGAAGCAGACAGTCACATCTTTCTCCCTCCCACAAAGTAGCTTGTGGGTTCAAACCACCAACCTTTTAGTTAGCAGCCAAGTGTTTAACCACTGTGCCACTAGAGCTCCTTCAGTAATCCCACACCTTCACTCAAATAGAAACAGAAAATAGAGAAACAAGTACCTGCAGTCTTGAAGCAAATGTCATAAATTCTATGAACTAAATAGTACCTAGGCCCTCAGAGTTAATTTATTCTAAATTTCAATACATTTCTAAGTATCTTGGGTATTGCTGGGCTGACAAGGGGTGATGTTGGAACCCCAATGCCACCCCCCCCCGAGAGTAGGGAAACATGAACACACACACACATGTTAAGATTCTGGTAATGTACCTCAGTAGCCCAGTAGGACACCACCTACTTTTTTTTTGATGTCTGCAGACTATCAAAAAAAAAAGGTTATATTACCACCAACATCCTTTCTCCAGAGATAAGTAAGTATATGACACACTTTGAAAAATGGTTTGCCTACTTTTGCACCATTTGGTGTTTAAATGGGACAGCCTTATCTAGAAAACTCACTTATGGAAGTTTTCCTCCCAATGATGCTAACAAAAATGAAGTGTTACTTTATTTTATTTCATATTACAAGGTAAAAGACAAACTTTAGTCCACATGTAATCTAAATGTGATTTTCAGAATGTGATAAAGTAATACTGTGTTGCTTCACCTATTGAAGAAAAATACTCTTGACCTAGCCAGGGTGATGTACATGAAGTATGTGATGTATTATGACATATGTAAGAAATGCTGACAGTCTGAAAAGCAGATGAAGGAGGGGGAAAAAAAAACTTCCAAAGATGTACCACTGTTCTGTTGGTATATGACTGGACCATAATTTTTTTTTGTATGCTTTGTAGATAACTTATGGATATAAAATAGATTTTTTCAAATGGGAGAAAATCGTTTTAAAACACACACAGCTGTGAGCTTCCAATAAGATGGCAGAATGGGCAGACAAGCCACACAGACCCTTTTCAACAAACAAAAGGGAAACCAATTGCCACATATACAGAGGACAATCATGGAGCCTTGAGCTTTGAAAGGAAGGATATAGAAGTGGATTAAACACCAACTAGTAGAAGAACCCACATGAAAACAGTGAATAAGGAGACAAATGGAGCTGTAAACTGTCAGCTCTCTGCATAGACAGTTTGAATATTTCCAAGTGGTATTAGGACCTGAGAATTAATCCAAAATTGGCCCTGCTCGCCAGGGCTACATGGATGACTGTATTGGTGGCTGATGATTTAAAAGGGAAAGAGCAAAGAACAAGACAAACTGAGCTGTAGACTTTCGGCTGTCTGGAGGGTACAGCCATTCTGAATGTTTACAAGCAATGAAGCCATTTTAGATATTTAAAACAACACTGCTCTTCAGATTCAAGCGATCTGCAAATAAGCTCTGCTTGCTGCAGAACAGATATAGTGGATGACAATGGCTGGAAGGATGTGACATTCCCCTTGTGAACCAGGTATGGCCATCCCTCACCTCCACCCACCTTCTGGGCTGGTAGGAATTCCATCCCAGTCTGTATCCTCTCCCCCGCTTGCTCCAGATTATTATTTTTTTAATTCTTATTCTGCATTTTCCTTTTTTGTTTGTTTGTTTTCAAATTCTCCTTTTTTTCCATTCTCTTTTATTTTTATTCTTTATCTTCCCTTCCTAAGTTCTAGTTTTGGCTTTTTTTCTCTTCCCTTTTCCTGGTTCCCAGTTTTTTCTTTCTTATGGTCCTTCCCATCCCTTGTTTTCCTTTTTTCATTTTTCCCATTTTTTTCATCATTATTCTCTTACTCTTTTCTCTTATTACCCCCTCCTTAGATACTGTGGTTTTTTTTTTTTTTTTT
>NW_006931223.1:0-4035 GCF_000298275.1 Orycteropus afer afer
ATGATGCAGGAAGCATCTAAAGAAGATGGAAGGAATATATAGTCACTGTACCAAAAGGAACTGGTCAACATTTAACCATTCCAGGAAGGAGCATATGACCAAGAACCAACGGTAATGAAGGAAGAAGTTCAAGCTGCACTAAAGGCACTTGTGAAAAACAAAGCTCCAGAAATTGACAGAATACCCATTGAGATTTTTCAAGAAATGATGCAATGCTGGAAGAGGTCACTTGTCTAGGCCAAGAAATTTGCAAGACAGCTAATTTGTGGAAGAGATCCACATATATGCCCATTACAAAGAAAGGTGATCCAACAGAATGTGGAAGTTATCAAACAATATCATTAATATCACACATAAGTAAAATTTTGCTGATGATCATTAAAAAAATAAATAAAAATGTCCACAGCAGTAAATCAACAGGGAACTGCCAAAAATTCAAGCTGTATTCAGAAGACGACATGGAATGAGGGATATCATTGCTGATGTCAGATGGATCTTAGCTAAAAGCAAGGAATACCAGAAAGATGCTTACCTGTGTCTCATTGACTATGCAAAGACAGACTGTGTGGATCATAATAAATTATGGATAACACTGCCAACAATGGGAATTCCAGAACACTTAATTGTGCTCAGGAGGAACCTGTACAAAGAGCAGGAGGCTGTCATTAGAACAGAACAAGGGGATACAGCATGGTTTAAAATCAGGAAAGGTGTGTATTAGGACTGTATTTTTTCACCATATTTATTCAGTCTGTATGCTTAGCAAATAATCTAAGAAGCTGGACTATATGGAGACAAATGTGGCATCAGGATTGAAGGAAGACTAATTAACAACCTGTGATATGCAGATGACACAACCTTGCTTGCTGAAAGTGAAGACTACTTGAAGTACTTACTGATGAAGATCAAAGACAACAGTCTTCAGTATGGATTACATTTCAACAAAAAGAAAACAAAAATCATCACAACTGGACCAATAAGGAGCATCATGATAAATGTAGAAAAGATTGAAGTTGTCAAGGATTTCATTTTACTTGGATCCGCAATCAATGCCCACAGAAGCAGTAGTTAAGAACTCAAACGACATAACTGCATTGGGCAAATCTGCTGCAAAAAATCTCTTTAATGTGTTAAAAAGCAAAGATATCACTTTGAGGACTAAGGTATACCTGACTCAGCCATGTTATTTTCAATTGCCTCTTATGCATTTGAAAACTGGACACTGAATAAGGGAGACTGAAGAATCAATGCATTTGAATTATGGTTTTGGCAAAGAATACTGAATATACCATGGACTGCCAGAAGAACAAGTCTGTCTTGGAAGAAGTACATCCAGAATGCTACTTAGAAATGAGGATGGCAAGACTTGTCTCACGTACTTTGGACATACTATCAAGACGGAACAGTCCCCTGAGAGAGACATAATTCTTGGTAAAGTAGAAGGTCAGTGAAAAAGAAGACCTTCAACAAGAAGGACTGGCACAGTGGCTGCAACAGTAGGCAGAAACAGCAATGACTGTAAGGATGGCACAGGACTGGGTGGTATTTGGCTGTGCTGTAGGTAGGGTCGCTACAAGTTGGAACTGACTTGATGGCACCCACCAACAATAGCTAACATAACAAATACATATTAAGTAACGACTCATGCTATACAACTATAAGGCAGAAAGCAAATGGCACCATAAAAGGAACAGATGACAGGCTTTGGGATAAAGAAGGACCTTGGAAGTGAGCATTGTTTCTACCTCTGAGTTGCACAATAAATTATGCATGAAATCACTCACTGGAAAAAAGAGGCAAGAGAACTGTATTCTCTGTGATGTACCCAACGTCTGTATTTTCTATCCTGTACCCATACATTAAAAGGAAACCAAACACATTGAATGCAGGACACAATTCTTCCCTATTCCAACAGGAGGCAATGCCTGGGGCCATCAGGAAGTCCATTAGTACTAAGAGCAAAGCAACCTGCTTTGAGTTTGAAGAAACTTCCAGGTAATTGCGGTGTAATAAATTACCTGGTATGGCTCTTCTAGCCATAAGTCTTTGTAAACTCCATGGTGGAATTTGCTGTGAGCAACTGAGGAGCTCCTGATTGTAAAAGTTTTCCACCTGGGATATTTCTGTTGGACGTGGGACAAAGCAATGTTCTGGGAAGTTCGCTGTCTCTCAGGTGCTTAGAATTCTGATGCTATGAATGGCTAGTTTGGCCACTCTGTCAGGCTCAAAAGGAGGCCTCCTAGAGGCAGAAGTATCTCTGACTGCAGGTTGAGGAAGACATGCTGCTGAGAAGAAATGCGCTCCTGAGAGACATATGCTCCTGAGACACACATGCTACTGGGAAAGAGATGCAAGAGACATGCATTGTTGAGACACCAAGGGACACACACTTCTGGGAAAGAGACTGTGAGAGACTGTTGGGTGAGAGACAGTGGGCTGAGAGAGACTGAGCATTTTTCCTGAACTTGAATTGTAACCTGGTGCTTCCCTAATAAACCCCATAATCTGTGAGTTCTGTATGGCCACTGCAGCGAATTATCGAACCCAGCAGAAAAATGGTGAGCACTACAGGAGGAACGGTTGGTGTCAGGGTTGGTGAAAGGGCTGGAGGGAGGCAGCATGTCTGGCCTCACAGGAATAGGCCTCGGGCTACTGATGGTAATTCTGTCTTCCTCTTGTGTGGTTAGAGGAGATCAGAAGATGTAGCCTCCTTGCCCCTTTAGCAGTAATTATGAGATAGTACTACTATCATCAAGGGACAGCAGGCCATGAGGCACTTCTGTCCCCAGTGACATTTCCCTCAAGCAATTAGCACAAAGTAATGTATTTTCATAAAATTAGTTAATAAAGATGGCAATTTTATGAGGTAAAGAACACTGATAAAGTATACTATTCAATTTTGAACCTTATATAAGTATAAGCATGCTGTACTGTTCTGTCTCTTAGTATTAGGTTACTAGAATAGACTTTTTTTCTCCCCAATAAAATAATTTGGATATACTGCCAGTTTCTTGCTTTCTATAAAATTCCTTTTCACAAAGAATGATCTGGGTGCTAACATTTCATAAAAATAAGATTTTATGAAATAACAAAGTTCCTACCCATTTTGCAGAGGAACCCTATAATTCTAAGCAATATACCTAAAGATAAAATTCTTATACTGTGTATTATCTAAGGAACTCTGATGGCACAGTGCCTCAGATATTTGACTGCTAACTAGAAGGTTGGCAGTTCAAACCCACCAGCCGCTCTGTGGAAAAAAGATGGATCAATAGACTTCTGTAAAGATTTACTCCCTCAGAAACCCAAAGTGGGTCTCTATGAGTCAGAATTGACTCAATGGCAGTGAGTTTGGTTTTTATGTATAATCTACTTGTCAATATTAAATTTCCTCAGATATTCAATGATTATAATTATGATTATAATTATAATGCAATTACATTGCTAAGACCATGGAAACATTTAACAGGTGTTGAAAAAAAAATTGATCTAAGCAGATATCTAGAGTTGTGTTTAGTTTCATTTTAGTATATGCACAAATTTCTCCTTAATTGTTTTTCCAAGAGGAGAAGGGAAGGAAAGGGAAGAGAAGAGAGGTTTCCCCTTGAAAATTGTTCAGAATTTTTTTCCCTCTTTCACCTTCCTTTATGATTGAAACTCATTCTAGTTGTTACATCCATGACTCTTTTTCAAGTTGCCCAGATTTAGACAAGAGCACACAGGAAAAAGCAGAGTTGTGCCAAGGGTGGTTGTTGTTAGTCGCCATCGAGTCAACTCTGATTCATGAGACCCCCATGTGTGTGGAGTATACTGCTCCCTAGGGTATACAAGGCAATGGCCTTTTTGAAGCTGATTGCCAGGCCTGTGCCAAGGGAGATAGTAGAAAAAATACTGGGTGCCGCTAACCAGGTATGTGACTTTGGGAAATCACCTGACATCTTGTGATTAGTTATTGGCTTATATAGCAAATGATGACCATCACAGTTGCTTTAAGCTCAAAAACTCTGTGAAAAACATTCTTTTTTTTTTTTTTTT
>NW_006931224.1:0-531 GCF_000298275.1 Orycteropus afer afer
TCATCCATATTATGCAGTGTTTTGCAGACTCTACATTATTCTTTAATGCTGCATAGCATTCCAGTATGTGTATGTACCATAGTTTGGTTGTCCACTCTTCCGCTGATGGGCATGTAGGTTGTTTCCATCTTTTTGCTATTGTAAATAGTGCTGTGATGCACATGAGCATGCATGTATCTGTTCCTATCATGGCTCTCACATCTCTAGGATATATACCTAGTAATGGGATTGCTGGGTCAAATGATATCTCCAATTCCAACTTCCTAAGGAGTCGCCATATCGTTTTCCACAGTGGTTGTGTCACTTCACAGTCACACAAGCAGTGTATTACAGTCCCAATCACTCCACATCCCCATCAGCATTTGTTGTTTTCTGTCTCATTGAACCTTGCTATCAGTGCTGGGGTGAGACAGTATATCTCATTATTGTTTTGATTTACATCTCTCTGATGGCCAATGATTGTGAGCATCTTTTCATGTGTTAGTTGATCACCTGAATATCCTCCTTAGTGAAGTGTCTATTCATGTCTTC
>NW_006931224.1:928-1512 GCF_000298275.1 Orycteropus afer afer
ATGGTCAGTTGTTGTTGGCTGTTGTTGCTTCTCTGTCCAAAGGACTCCCTTTAGCATCTCTTGTAAGGTTGGTCTGGTTTTAACAAATTCCTTTAGTTTCTGCTTATCTGGAAATGTCCTAACTTCACCATCATATTTGAGGGACAATTTTGCTGGATACATAATTCTTGGTTGGAAATTTTTCTCTTTGAGTGTTTTGTATATACCATCCCACTGTCTTCTCACCTGCATAGTTTCTGTCGAGAAATCCGAGCTTAGTCTTATTGGTTGGCCCTTGTAGGTAACTTTTCATTCTTCCCATGCTGCTCTCATGCTTCTTTCTTTATCTTTGGTTTTGGTTAGTTTGATGATGATATGTCTTGGTGATTTTCTTTTGGGGTCTATCCTGTTTGTGGTTCATTGGACTTCCTGAGTGGATATATTCTCGTCTTTCATCATATCATGGAAGTTCTCCTCCAGCAGATCCTGGACAATTTTCTCAGTGGTTTCATTTTTCTCTTCCTGTTCTGGAATTCCAATGACATGTAGGTTATTCCTTTTGATGGTGTCCCACATGAACCTTAGGCTTTCTTCATTTTGTTTTG
>NW_006931224.1:1878-3069 GCF_000298275.1 Orycteropus afer afer
TCCTGGTCCCTTGTTTCTCCTGCTTTATCTTGCTTCTTTGTGTGAACTGTGATGCTCTGTTGTCTCCAAGGCATTGTGACATTTTTGTGTTTATATTTAATTGGTGATTATATGTTGAAGTGACTTGCCCACAATTTTAATTTTCTTTGTATGTTATGTATACAGGCAGGGTACTGTGCTGTGCTCCTCTAGTCACTAGTTGACAGCACTTATATATCCATCACCTGTCTCCTTTCCTTTCAGCCTCTCATATGTCCTTGCTGACCCTGGCAAGCAGAGCCTGTTCTTAGGTCCCTGGAATCTGAATAAGAATGTTGTATCTTCTTTTTTGATGTGTGCATTTGTTGCTATAAATTGGCCTCTGGTCACTGTTTTTGCAGTGTCCCAAAGATTTTGATATGATGTGTTTTTACTCCCATTTGATTCAAGTTTTTTTTGGTTTTTTTTTTTTTAGTTCATTTTTTATTTCTTCTGTTACCCAGTCATTTTTAAGGAGGATGTTATTCAGTTTCCATGTGTTGATCTCTTTTTCCTTTGATCTTCCTATTATTGATTTCTAATTCTATAGCATTGTGATCTGAGGAGATGGTTTGCAGAATTTCAATGTTTTTAAATTTATTAAGGCTTGCTTTGTGGCCTAACATATGATCTGTCCTGGAGAATGTTCCATGTGCACTAGAGAAGAATGTATATTGTGCTATTGTTGACTGAAATGCTCTGTAGATGTCTATAAACTCAAGTTGGTGAATTGTATTGTTTAGTTATTCTGCGTCTTTGTTGAGTTTCTTTCTAGTTGTTCTATCTTTGATTGAAAGTGTTATATTAAAGTCTCCCATTAGGACTGTGGAAGCTCTGGTGGCATAGTGCCTAAGGCATTTGACTGCTATGCAGATGGCTGGTTGTTCAAACCCACCAGCCACTCCTCGGAAGAAAGATTAGGCAATCTGCTTCTGTAGAGATACCACCTTGGGAACCCAAAAGGGATTGCTATGAGTTGAATTGACTCAATGTCAGTGAGTTTGGTTTTGCATTATGACTGTGGGGTCACCTATTTGCCCTTTCAATCCTGTTGGAGTCTGATTTATGTATATTGGGGCTCTTTCATTGGGTGCATAAGGAGCTCTGGTGGCATAGCTCCTAAGGCATTTGACTGCTAACCAGAAGGTTTACAGTTCAAACCCACCAGCCACT
>NW_006931224.1:3639-4143 GCF_000298275.1 Orycteropus afer afer
GCTAAATATTTGTGCTGGTCCTCTTTTTTATTATGATGTGAAGGTTTATCATTTTTCTTTGAGGTTACCCTGTGATTTATAATTTTCTTCCCAAGTTTAGAACAGTCCATTCTAATGGACTGTCCTGACTTCCTCACCATATAGAAGTTCTGTAACAACACAGTTTTTTCCTTCTTTTTGTTTTATAGATGTCCTCATTTGCTAATTGATGTCTCTGGCTCCCTGTTCATAATCTTGTAGGCTTACTTACTTTGGATACTTCCATAACTGGGTTGGTTTCATTATGTGTGTTAATAGTCGGTTGTTGTTTGCTGTTGTTGATTATCTGTCCAATAGACTCCCTTTAGCATCTCCTGTAAGGTTGGTCTGGTTTTAACAAATTCCTTTAGTTTCTGCTTATCTGGAAATGTCCTAATTTCACCATCATATTTGAGGGACAGTTTTGCCAGGTATATAATACCTGGTTGGAAAGTTTTTTCTTTCAGGGTTTTATATATACCATTC
>NW_006931225.1:0-4052 GCF_000298275.1 Orycteropus afer afer
TGAGCAGCATCACAATAAATGGAGAGAAGATTGAGGTTGTCAAAGAATTCACATTGCTTGGTTCTATAATTGATGCCAATGGAAGCACAGTCAGGACATTAGAAGATCTGTAGCACTGGGAAGGTCAACTGCGAAGGAACTATTTCAAGTTCTGAGGAGCAAGGATGTCTCCTTGAGGACTAAAGTTGTGCCTGACACAAGCCATGATATTTCCAGTCGCCTCATATGCATGTGAGAGATGGACAATGAATAAGGAAGACCCAAGAAGCTCTGGTAGCATAGTACCTAAGACACTTGACTGCTAACCAGAAGGCTGGAGGTTCACACCCACCAGCCACTCCTTGGAAGGAATATGAGGCAATCTACTTCCATAGCGATACTTCCTCAGAAAGCCAAGGAGGCGTCACTATGAGTCGGGTCTGACTCAACGGCACATAACAACAACAACAACAACAAGAGTTAATGTGATTATATGTTGGTATGACTTGCCCACAATTTTTGCTTTCTTTGTTTTGTTGTATGGTATCTATACAGGCAGGGTGCTGTGCTGTGCTCCTCTATTCACTAGTTGACAGCACTTATACACTCACCACCTGTCTCCTTTTCTGTTGTCAGCCTCTTGTATGTCCTTGATGACCCTGGCAAACAGAGCCTTTTCTTAGGTCCCTGGAATCTGAATGAGAAGGCTATCACTTTAAAATCCAAAATGGTTGCCACTTGTATACATTCAAAATGGCTGCACCCTCATTCACTTTAAATATCCAAAATTGCTGCCACGTGTAAACAATCAAAATATCTGTGCCCTCTGGACAGCAGAAAGTCCACAGGTCAGGTTGTCTCCCTCCTTGCTGTTTCCCTTCCTAGTCATAGGCCACCAGAACAATTGTCCCTCCAGTCTTGGTGACCGGGACTGATCTTTAGGTCAATTCTTAGGTCCCAAAACCACTTGGAATTATTCAGACTGTTGGTCTTGTCAGAGTAGGTGACAGTCTGCAGCTCTGACCATCTCTGTACTCACTGTTTTCGTTCAGGTTTTTCCACTAGTTGGTGCCTAATCCACTTCTGTATAGTTCCTTTCGAAGCTCAGGGCTCCAGGATTATCTTCTGTATCTCTGTCAATTAGTTTTTCTTTTCTTTGTTGAAGAGGGTCTGTGTTGCTTGTCTGCCTATTCCTCCATCTTACCGGAAGTCTCTCAAAATATATGTATTTTTTAAATAGTTACCTTGCCCTACTTAACAGCAATAGAAGAGTATATCAATTGCTTATAATAAATATTTTAGGCTTTAGAATCCATGTATTCCCTGTCACAATTATTTAACTCTGCCATATTAGCACAAAGCAAGCATTTAGATAAGATATACAGAAATAAGCATGGGTGTGTTCCAATAAAACTTTATTTATACACTGACATTTTAATTTGAGGTAATTTTCATATGTCACAAAATATTTTCTCTCTTTTGATTTTTGTTAATAATTTAAAAATGTTAAACCAATTCTTAGCTCAAAAGCCATACCAAAAAAAGGAAACAGACCAGATCTGGCCTGTGAATGAAAGTTTGCTGAACACTGAACAAGATTTAGAAGTCACACAGGATGGGAACCTCAGTGAATTTATTCCATAGAAGTAAAAGTAGATAAGTATATTTGTATAAGAATATTGATCAAGCTTTATTGGTTTGGCAATTTAAAAAAAAAAAAGAAAGCTAAATGATTTTCTTTAAAAGGTAAATAAATGAATAAACTGGCATATTCATATAATGGAGTATTAAGCAGTCATTAAAAATAGTGACTTAGATCTGTAGTAGTAGAAACATACTAGTAATCTTGAGGATGGTACAGGACCTTGCAGGGTTTCAATATGTTGTACAAAGGATGCTATGAATCCAGGGCACCCAACAACAACAGTAGTCTTGAAGGAATTTCCATGATGTATTTATTTTTAAGTAAGAAGTGTAAGCTATAGAGAAGTTTGTACAATACAATATATTTTTATAAAATAAATAATGTACCTTCTGTCTACATAAAATATTTGTTAGTGTGGTTGATAGGAAATGGAGAAAAGAGGGAAAGATGTAAGATTTCTTTTATGTAAAATCATATATGGTATGCATGTGTGATTATATGAGAAGCATAAAACTGTGAGCAGCAATTGTTAACCCAAAAACCGAATCAAACTCACTGCAATTGAGTCGGATCTGACTCATAGTCACGACCCCTCTTTGGGTTTCCGAGACGGTATCACTATGGAAGTAGATTGCCCCATCTTCCTTCTGAGGAGTGGCTGGTGGGTTTGAACTGCCAGCTGTCTAGTTAGCAGTCAAATGCTTTAGGCACTATGTCACCAGAACAGTGGTTATTATATTATGAGGGTGTAGAATTTCACATGATGTTTACTTTTTTCCTTATAATGTAATGTATTCCTTGATTGCTTTTACAGTGTTGTTGTTTGTCATTGAGTTGATTCCAACTCATTGAGACCCTATGTGATAGAGTAGACCTGTCCCATAGGATTTCCTAGGCTGTATCTTTATGGGAGCAGATCTCCAGGTCTTTTCTCCCATGAAGCTAGTGAGTTTGAACTGCTGCTATTTTGATTAGCAGCCGAGCACTTTATGTGGTCTTTTGCCGGTCTGGAGGTGCCACCATTCTGTAGGTTTAAAAAGCGGCTTGACTATTTTGGATATTTAAAGAGACAGAGCTCTCACAGAATCCTGTTGTGGTAGGACTTAAGAATTAACCTAAAAATCCTCTGCTAGCCAGGGACTGCATGGAGGACTGTGTACAGTGGCTGGGGTAGAGAAAGGTAGGCTGAGCTGTGGACTTTTGCCAGTCCGGAGGATGCCGCCATTTTGAAGGTTTAAAAAGCGGCTTGACTATTTTGGACATTTAAAGAGACAGTGCTATTGCAGATTTCTGGGGCGTAAGATCACGTTCTGCTTTCCAGCAACCCCAAGGACACTCGGGGCCTGCAAGACTGAAAAGGTACAACATTCTTCTTGTTACTACACTCTACACCCGCTTGGTGAATGGGGGTGTGGCCATCCCCACTCCCACCTACTTTCTGGGCCCACAAGAACTCCATCACAATCTGTGTGCTCAGACAGAGCCTGGGTGCCCTACACAGTCCTCAACTGATTTCTTAATTTTAATTTCAATTTTTTCTTTCTTTTTAATTTTTTTTCCTTTTTCACTTTCTTTTTCCCGGTGATTAGTTTGCTTGTATTTGTCCGTTTCAAACCAACTAATATTATTAATACCTTTGACCTTTTTATTATTATTCTTAATCTTCCCCTACCAGGTCCTAGTTTTCAGCAGTTTTCTTTTCCCTGTGCCTGGTTGAAATTCTGCCCCCACCCCAATTTAAGGGTTTTTTTTTTTGTCTGTTTGTTTGTTTGTTTTTTTCTTTTCCCTGTTTTTTTTTTTTCTCACGACTAACCCGATTCCTTGTTTTTCTTTTTGCAATCTTCGTATTTTTCTTCTTCATTTATTACTCTCCTTCCCTATTTTTTTTTTTGTTGTTGTTTTTTTCTTCTTAGTGCCCTATCCCCAGATATTGCAGGTTTGCTTGTTTTTTCTACTTTTTTTTTCCCTTTTCTCTTTTTTTGGCAACTGTTCCTGTGTGATTACATGGTGTGCTTTTCGTCCAAGGGCTTTTAGTTTTTTTATGGTTATTCATTTGTAATTTGTGTCTAACTGAATGGGAGACAACAGTGGTCCTCATAAGACACAACTACATCCACACCTCCTGCGAATTCACTTACTGAGTGAGAGCCACTTCCTCATTCTCCACCAACAGGCCAACAATAAAAAACCACTGAGAAAAGCCTGAAACACCCTTGGCTGCTTTTCAAAAACAGTTAACAGAGATCTAAATACAACAATGTCACGATGCCCTGGAAACAACAGACCATCACAGTCCACACAAAGAAGCAGGATAAAGTGGTAGAAACAAGGAAGCAGGATACAAACCCAGAACACATCCCAGAAAGAAGCAGCATTGGAACTCTATGATAAGGAATTCAAAAGAATTATCTTTAGGTATCTTCAAAGG
>NW_006931226.1:0-4120 GCF_000298275.1 Orycteropus afer afer
AGGACTAAGGTGTGTCTGACAGAAGCCATGATATTTCCATTTGCCTCATATGCATGTGAGAGCTGGACAATGAATAAGGAAGACCGAAGAAGAGTTGACGCTTTTGAGTTGTGGTGCTGGCGAAGAATGCTGAAAGTACCATGGACTGCTAAAAGAACTAACAGATCTGTCCTGGAGAAAGTGCATCTGAAATGCTCCTTGGAAACGAGAATGGCCAGACTTCGTCTCACCTACTTTGGCCATGTTGTCAGAAGGGACCATTCCTTGGAGAAGGATGTCATGCTTAGTGGGGTGGGGGGTTGACGAAAGAGGGGGAGGCCTTCAACAAGATGGATTGACATGGTGGCTGTGATGATGGGCTCAAGTATAGCAGGGACTGTGGGGCTGGCGCGGGATCTGGCAGTGTTTCGTTCTGCTGTGCAGGGTGTCGCTATGAGTCAGAAACAACTCGATGGCACCTAACAACAACAATGAACCCGTTGCCCGTCTGCAGGAATGTGATGCTCTGACTGGCTTAGCCTGCTCACATGCTTTATTCATCCTGGAGCAGGAGATGGAGCCCCACTTGGACCACGTGGAATGAGACTGAAGGAGGGGTAGGGGAATGGGCAGAAGGGGGCCAAATGCTAGGGAACTTTGTAGGGGTGAAGCTCAGGGAAGTTGTCTGTGGTGCTCCCCATCCAGCTACCATTTACACCTACAAGAAATAGAATAAAAATGGATCCCCAGTCCTGGACCCCTATCAACATGGTGACTGCAACGATGGGCTCAAGCAAAGCAAGTATTGTGAGGAGGGCGCACGACCGGGCACTGTTTTGTTCTGTTTTACGTAAGGTCACTATGAGTGACAGCTGACTCAACAGCACCTAACAACAACAAGGTTGTGGTGAGGAGACCATAAAACTTTAGCCATGGATGGACCTGTGTTCGAGTTTTGGCTCTTCCTCTGACTTCCTGTCTGGAAGTTGCTTCTGGCAAATCGCCTCAGCTCTCAATTCATCTGTAAAATGAGTCCGATAATCCCTACACCAGTGGGGGTTGCTGCGGTGCACAAGGAGAGCTGCCCAGACACTCCTTCAGGGAGACTGGATGTTTGCTGCCCAGCCTCCACCTGTGAGCCCTTTCAGATCAGCCTCAGCTGCAAAAAGCTGCCTGAGGTCATGCCC
Source organism: Orycteropus afer afer (assembly GCF_000298275.1). Taxonomy (NCBI): domain Eukaryota; kingdom Metazoa; phylum Chordata; class Mammalia; order Tubulidentata; family Orycteropodidae; genus Orycteropus; species Orycteropus afer. The sequence continues at coordinate 1,167 of NW_006931226.1, forward strand.
TTGTCTGCGCAGCCTGCATCCAGTGACTGAGCAAGCAGGAGTTTAAAGGTGCCACCATTTCAGCCCAGCGCCAGACAACAGCCAGGCAATCCTGCTTCCAGAGGACCCTGGCAGGTTGGCCAAAGCTCTGTCCAACCTGCTTCCTCGTCTGTTCAATCCTGCCACCACCCCTGCCCTACTTCCTTTTAAAGGTGTTATCCCTAATAAATGTGCACCCTGTTATGGATTGAATTTCTCTCTCCAAAATATGTGCTGGGATCCTAGCTGCTCCACCTGTGGATGTAATCTCATTTGGAAATAGAGTTTTCTTTGTTATGTTAATGAGCCATGTCAATACAGGGCGTGTCTTAAACCTAACCACTTTTTTTTTCTTTCAATTTTTATTATGTGGGTAAAAATTTACAGATTCCTTTTACTCTCAATAGTTCATGCACATTTGGTTTCATGACGGATTTCAATCCCAACAATAAAAAGCTCTCCTCCCATCTCCTCCCTGTGACTACCCCATCCCTGAGTCATTCTTATCTGTGCATTCCTGTCCGTCCAGCTTTCCCCGCTGTGCAAACACTGCCCTTCTGATGTCCCACGGTTGATTGATGTAAGGGGTGCATCTCCCTAGGGTTGTTGTTGTTATGTGCCGTCGAGTCGGACCCGACTCATAGTGACCCCTCCTTGGGTTTCTGAGGCAGTATCACTACAGAAGTAGATTGCCCCATCTTCCTTCCGAGGAGTGGCTGGTGGGTTTGAACCGCCAGCCTTCTGGTTAGCAGTCAGGTGCCTTAGCCACTATGCTACCAGAGCTCTCTAGGGTAGGTGGGTGCATCTCCCTGGGATAGGTGTTCTGCTTGTAGGCCATTCTACTGTTTGGCTGAGAGCTAATCCATGGAAGCGAGTCCAGTTCTGGGCCCGAAGGATTACCAGGGCCATAATCTCAGGGGTTCCACCAGTCTCCATTCAACTGGTAATTCTGGTCATTTTTGTATTTTTTAATTTTGTTCCAAAATCTAACCACTTTTGAAATATGAAAAGAGCAGACCAGGCACAGAGAAGCAAGCATCAATGGGGGAAAGAGAGAGCACATATGATCTCCAAGGAAGGCAGAGGAGAACACTAATGAAGCTGAGACAAGCATTTTCCCCCATGGAGCCACTGGGTGGGTTCAAACCACCAACCTTTCAGTTAGCAACTGATCACTAACTGTTGTGTCACCAGAGCTCCTGAAGAAACCAAGACACACCCCAAATTCTGTTTATGAAGACCCAACCTGTGACGGAGGTCAAACGCTTAACCCAGCACTTGGCACTTAGTAGCCAGTGGATAGGGGTTTGCTGGAGGAGAATTGGCTCCTTGCTCAGGAGAATGAGAACAGGGAAACTGGTGGGGCAGGAGAGGGAGGCTGGCATCAGGACTGCCAGTCATTAAGCAGCTGTTGTTGTGGAAGAGGCCTGGAGATTGGCAGGGCAGCCCTTTCCTCGGAGAGGAGAGGAGGGTCTTTCCAGGGGTCCCCCATGCATCTGCAGCCTGCTGCTCGCCAAGCAACTGGATCAATTATGAATGAAGCCTGATGTTTTTTGTAGCAGGCCTGAAGATGATAGCAATGCTGGGCTTTCCTCCAGGATGCTGCCTGCCCCGTATCTCCTATCTGGGGTCCTGAGGCCAAGCAGCCCCTAGGGAAGAGCCAGAGGCCTCTTGAGTCTTAAAACAGAAGCCCTCTGCTTTGTTTGTTGAGTCTCAGGGTTCTAGAATCTTGGAAAGGAGAATCCAAATTCCAGGGCTTTTTTCACAAAGCTACAAACAACTCTGGAGTCTTGGAACAAGGAGGTCCCTAGTTTAAAGGATCCCAGGGTTTTGAGGCTGGAACAGGCCAGGCAGACTCTGTTTAAACTTCTCTCCTTCCTGAACTCAAAATGCAGACCCTCCATCTGGCCTCAGTGCATTCATTGATCACCTTCCTCTAGGCAAGGAAACGCAGGAGGAAATCACACCCTACAAGAAGGGAGGACTTCACTAGAGGAGGGGAGCCTGCTAGGAGGGAGACAGGGTACCTACGCAGATGTCACAGCTGGAAAGAGCTGTGTGTGTGTGTGTGTGTGTGTGTGTGTGTACACAGGATAAGACAACAGAGGGAAAAAAAAAACAAAACTTGCTGCCATTGAGTCAACTCCAACTCATAGTGACCCCTCCTTGGTGGTATCACTATGAAGTAGATTGCCCAATGTTCCTTCCGAGGAGTGGCTGGTGGGATTGAACCTCCAGCCTTCTGGTTAGCAGTCAAATGCCTTAGGCACTGAACCACCAGAGCTCCCACAGGGTAAGAAGCAGTGGTTATTGTGGGAGTGGGAAGGATTGTATTTATTAAAGTGAGGGCTTTGCAAAGCACCTGACACTAAACCAGGTACATCATGTTGTTGTTATGTGCCGTGGAGTCGGACCTGACCCATAGCGACCCCTCCTTGGGTTTCCTAGGCAGTATCACTACAGAAGTAGGTTGCCCAACCTTCCATCCGAGGAGTGGCTGGTGGATTTGAACCGCCAGCCTTCTGGTTAGTAGTCAAATGCCTTAGGCACTATGCTACCAGAGTTCCCAGGTACATCATAAATAATAAATGTTACTTTGCTTGCCTGTCTCTTCTTTCTGCTCACAAATGTCTGCTTCCTGTATTTTGGTATTATCCATGTTCACAATGAAAATATGTTCTGGAAAAATGAAAATGTTATTTGGAAGGAAGATTACTGGACCAATTTCCCCAGCCATGAAAGAAACATCCATCACAACGTATACGGATGTGTGCTCAATAGAGGCCAGGGCTCTCTGCTGACAGAGAGAATGAATAACTGATTAGAGGAGATCTTCCACAGAGGGGTTACTTGAACTGGGTTTTGAGAGTAGAAGAGGAGTTTTTTTGTTTTGTTTTGTTTTGTTTTTAATTGTGATTTGGGTGAAGATTTACAGA
>NW_006931227.1:0-502 GCF_000298275.1 Orycteropus afer afer
TAAAAAAAAAAAAAAAGTACTGGTGGATGGGGAATCCCAGGCCGTGCAGGTAAACATTCTCCTCCTTCCTTCCTGCAAAGCAGCTCTTTTAAAGGCAGGGCTGTGTGTAGAAGGAAAATCTTGTGAATAACTCAAATTCCTTTTAAAGTTGCTATTAATCTGAATATTTGAGGATTTAATGTTTTATATTTAAAAAAAAAAAATAATTAATTACATTCAGTCATAAAACGTGAAGACTCCATGCAATCGAAAGGGATAGATCCTAAATAAGTCCATTATCCCTCAGAGAAATCATATTAAGTGTTTCATTATGGAACTATGATAAATATGTCTAAGGACATGATTCTATCCACCCCATATGCAATTATCTTGCCAAAGTAAGAACAGTTTCAGGGGTCCAATGCTTGGAGGCAGAGCAGAAGTGATCTGCTCACCTGAAACTCACCTTGGTCTCTCTGGAGAGGGGTTGGGGCTGCGAGGAGGAGGTGTGCGGGGTACAGCT
>NW_006931227.1:3177-4269 GCF_000298275.1 Orycteropus afer afer
TACCATTTTGTCCTAAATTAGTTACTGGTCTGTCTACCATCTAGACAGTGTAGCCATCGGCTGTCAATGAGTTTTAGATATCGGGTACACATCAGGAACTCAATAATGCTTTTTCTTTTAATAAAACCTACTAAACATGCTGACTTACCAAACTGCAATACAAAAATATACTTCAAGACTATGCACAAAAATGTTAACAGTGATTTCCTTTGGATGGTAGGTAGATTTATATGTAATTATGTTTTTGTATTTTTTATTATGTTTTCTAATTTTGTACAATAAGCATGCATTACTTTGCTAATAAAGTAAGTTTAAAATCAAATATGCTTCCATTATGTCTTCGTTCCTTCTCAACATCCCACCTGTCTGAAGTGACATCAACGCTTAGGCAACTTTTACTTCAGCACTCAGCCATATGGGCATGCAAAGCCAAATCAGGCATGTTCTCAGACCCAGCTTTAAAAGAATTCAGGGGTGCTCTTACCACACTGCCTTTTTTGTTTGTAGGGAACCGAGAGTAAGTAGGTTTGGGGGTTTGCCAGACAAACACACAAAAGGGAGACAGAAGCAAGGAAAGTGAGGGAAGTGATTATGATAATAAACGGTCAGTTAGAGCTGGAGGAGGGCAGCCAGAACATGATGGATGTTATGCTCAGTTCCAAGTTGACTGGATCAATACATTGTAGGTTCTGTTGGCATTCAGGTACTGGGGGTGAGCAGGAAAGGCAGGGTGTGTGGTCTGAGAATGAGACTGGGAGTAAGAGCATGTAGTGACAAGTAGCCATGGAAAGATCTGGAAGGGAGCATTCCTGGACGAAAGGAACTGTTATTGTTACGTGCCACCAAGTCGGACCCGACTCACAGCAACACCTCCTTGGGATTCGAAAGCAGTATCACTACGAAGTAGACTGCCCCATCTTCCTTCCGAGGAGTGGCTGGTGGGTTTGAACCGCCAGCCTCCTGGTTAGCAGTCAAGTGCCTTAGGCACTACACTACCAGAGCTCCCGGCCAAAAGAATAGCAAAGGGGAAGATGGCAGACTAGAAAGAAAGACTGTACAGACCCTCTTCAACAAAGAAAAGGGGAACCAATT
>NW_006931227.1:5159-5715 GCF_000298275.1 Orycteropus afer afer
CTTGTTTTTCTTTAGGCATTTTTCCCATTTTTTTTCCTTCATTATTCTCCTTCTCTACTTTTTTTCTCTTAATGCCCTATCCCCAGATATTGCAGGTTTTCTTATTTTTTTCTTCTTCTTTTTCCCTTTTTTCTTTTTTTGGTTTCTGTTCCTGTGTGATTACATGGCATGTTTTTTGTCCCTGTGCTTTTAGTTTTTTGATGGTTATTCAATTCTAATTTGTGTCTAATTGAGTGGGAGACAACAAGAATCCCCATAAAACACAACTACACCCACACCTCCTGCAACTTCACTTACTGAGCGAGAGCCACTAACTCCTTCTCCACCAAAGGGCCAATGATAAAAAGCCAACAAGAAGAGCCTGGTCTGTCTTATATAAAAAACCTGTTTTATATATAAAACCAAGAAGATCCTGAATCACCCTTGACTGCTCTTCACAAAGAGTTAACAGAGATCTAAATACAGCAATGCCATGATGCCTCAGAGACAATAGACCATCACAGTCCACACAAAGAAGCAGGATAAAGTGAGACAAACAAGGGAGCAGGATACAGAC
>NW_006931228.1:0-566 GCF_000298275.1 Orycteropus afer afer
AATTATATTACTTGGCATTTTCCCAATTATTGTTGTTATTGTTGTTATGTGCCGTTGAGTCGGCCCCAACTTATAGCGACCCCTACTTGGATTTCAGAGGCAGTATCACTAACGAAGGAGGATTGCCCAACCTTCCTTCCGAGGACTGGCTGGTAGGATTGAACCACCAGCCTTCTGGTTAGCAGTCAAGCGCCTTAGGCACTATGCTACAAGAGACTGACACTTAAACAGCTCCAGTAAACCTGTAACATTTGTTTAACATATATAATAGCCCAAATTGGAATTACTTTTATAGGAAAAGAACACCACCTACTGTGGAGCTCTTCTATAGGCTTACCTGACAGAATCCACCTTCTCCTTAGTAAGGGATAGCCAGTTATCAGTGTTTCCACTCTTTCTTTGTCGAATTAATCCATCAGCATCATCTTCAACAGCAGCATGACACATGCATTGAGATATTTTCGATAAAAGACCTTTGAAACTCTTCCTTTTATCAGATACCTTTAATGAAAGTTTAATACTCAGGATAATTGTCATTACCTCATTCAATTAAAAGAACTTTTATA
>NW_006931228.1:2041-2559 GCF_000298275.1 Orycteropus afer afer
GGTGGGACTGTCAAATGGTACAACTACTGTGCAAAGCAGTATGGTGATTCCTTCAAAAGTTGGAATTAGAAATACCATTTGACCCAGCCACTCCAATACTAGATATATACACTAAAGAAGTGAGAGCAATAACTAGAACAGACATGCACACCCACGTTCATCGCAGCACGATTTACAATAGCCAAAGCATGGAAACCACCTCAGTATCCATCAGCTGAGGAATGCATAACCAAACTTTGGTACATATACACAATGGAATAGTATGCAGCCCTAAAGAATAACCTAGAATCAACAAAACACCACATAACTTGGATGAACTTGGAGGACATTATGCTGAGTGAAATAAGTCAAACACAGAAGGACAAATATTGTGTTAGTCTGTTGTAAAAGTCAAGGAAAGCTTTATCTATGGAAGGAAATTTCCTTTGTTGGTTACAAGGGGTGGGAGGGGAGGGGAGAGAACACTGTTAGATAGGTAGAGATAAGTATTGATTTGAGTGAAGAGAAGGGCAATGTAC
>NW_006931229.1:0-924 GCF_000298275.1 Orycteropus afer afer
GCTCTCAGTTTCTCAAGGGCAGTGCTAAAGGGGTGAGGGGGCAGCAACTTCTGACCTCCTCTAACCACACAAGAGGAAGACAGAGTCACCATCAGTAGCCCAAGGCCTTTTCCTATGAGGCCAGGCAGGCCGCCACCTTCCAGCCCTCTTACTAACCTTGACACCAACCGTCTGTCTCGCGGCACCCACCACCTCTTGGCTGGGTTTGATAATTCGGTGCAGTGGCCACACAGAACTCACAGATTATAGGATTTATTAGGGATGCCACAGGGTATAATTGAAATGCTGGAATGTGCTCAGGACAGAGTTCTTTGGTCAAGACAGTCTCCCCCGTGTGCTGCCCTTAGATACGCCCCTCTGGTCCTTGGCCTCTTGGCCTGGCCTCTGCTGCTGTGGGCTCCTCTGTCTCATGCCTCTTGGTTCCACTGCCACCATCTCTCAGTTGGGTGTCTCTCTCAGCAAAGCATCTCTCTTTCAGCAGCAGTGGGCCTCTCTCTCAGCAGCGGGTCTCTCTCAGCTGGGAGTGAGAGAGATTCTCTTCTTCCTCTGTTGTTGTTGTTGTTATGTGCCATTGAGTCGGACCTGACTCATAGCAACCCCTCCTTGGATTTCCAAGGCAGTATCACTATGGAAGAATATTGCCCAAACTTCCTTCCAACTTCTTCCTCTAGGAGGGCTCATTTTAAACTTTGGGAACTATATGTGAATCTGAGACTTTTTATGGCCAATTCCTATGCTGAACTTCTGGACAAAGTTGCACAGTATAAAACATATTTCATTGTATTATAGCATGATTTAAGCTTCATTACAAAAGTACATACTAACCGTATGTATCTTTACTTGCTCCAGCACTAGTAGCAAAGTTCAACAAGACAGAAAATAACAAATGCTGGCGAGGTTGTGGAGAGATTGGGACTCTCATAC
>NW_006931229.1:2242-2887 GCF_000298275.1 Orycteropus afer afer
GGGTTTGAACCACCAGCCTTCTGGTTAGCAGTCAAGTGCCTTAGGCACTATGCTACCAGAGATCCTAGGAGGCAGCTATTATTATTTCCATTGTACAGGTGAGGAAACAGAAGTTAATTTGCTCAAGTCATATGTAAGTGATGGTAATCTATCTCCAAATCATATTCTCTTGATCATGATGGTTTATTGTTCATATTTAATTCTTTCTAGAAATTTAATTATTCGACTTGGGTTGATTTTGAATCAGACAAATGAAATTTGGCCAAAAGAATGTAGTCCATAATTTTAGAATAATAATATTCTTAGTTGCCGGTTGAGTCGGTCCCCCACCTGAGTCTAATTCAAGCCCAGCAGGTTCAGATCATTGCAATCCTTTGGGCTTTCTTTGGCTGATTTTTGGAACTTGATCACCAGGCTTTTCTTCCTAGTCCGTCTTCATCTGGATGCTTCTCTGAATCCCATTCAGCATCATAGCAACATGCAGCCTCTGCTGACAGATGGGGGGGTGGCTGCACAAAAGGTGCATTGTCTGAGAATCAAACCCTGGTCTGTTGCATAGAAGGCAAAAATTCTATCACTAAAACATATAATAATAGCTACCAGTAGTGTAGTGCCTAAGACATTTGACTGCTAACCAGAAGGCTG
>NW_006931230.1:0-512 GCF_000298275.1 Orycteropus afer afer
CAGTATCACTATGGAAGTAGATTGCCCAACCTTCCTTTCGAGGAGTGGCTGGTGGGTTTGAACTGCCAGCCTTCTGGTTAGCAGTCAAGAGCCTTTGGCACTATGCTACCAGAGCTCCCGCATCATCTATGGTGAAATATATATTAAAATCTTTTGTCAATTTTCTATTGGATTGTCTATATTATTGAGTTTTAAGTTATCTTCCATTCATCTTTTTCCCTCACTTAGCATGTATTCAGTAAGTTCTTATTTTTAAAAAATAAATTAAAATTCACAGTCTGGTAGTCCATTAATGACTATTAACAACTACTAATAATAACTCTGGGGAAGAGGTGGTGAGGTTACTGGGGACTTATTGTATATATTTCTAGATTGTTTCTATTTTTTATTTGATTTTTCATGAATTTTTTTTTATTTGCTCTGGTAGCGTAGTGCCTAAGGCACTTGACTGCTAACAAGAAGGCTGGCGGTTCAAACCCACCAGCCACTCCTCGGAAGGAAGGTTGGGCAAT
>NW_006931230.1:1102-2261 GCF_000298275.1 Orycteropus afer afer
GTTGTTGTTAGGTGCCATTGAGTAGGTTTCAACTCATAGCAACACCATGTACAACAGAATGAAACACTGCCCAGTCCTGCGCCATCCCCACAATTGTTACTACACTTGAACCCCTGTTGCAGCCACTGTGTCAATACATCTCATTGACGTTCTTCCCCCTTTTCACTGACCCTTTACTTTACTAAGCGTAATATCCTTCTCTAGGGGCCAGTCCCTCCTGATAACATGACCAAAGTATAAGAGACGAAATCTGGTCATTCTCGCTTCTGAAGAGCATTCTAGCTGTATATCCTCCAAGACAGATTTGTTCATTATTCTAGCAGTCCATGCACATTCAATATTCTTCTCCAGTACCACAACTCAAATGCATCAATTCTTCTGTGGTCTTCTTTATTCATTGTCCAGCTTTCACATGTATATGAAGCTACTGAAAATATTGGCTTGGGTCAGGCACACCTTAGTCTTCAAATTGACATCTTTGCTCTTAAACATTTTAAAGAGGTCTTTTGCAGCAGATTTGCCCAATGCCATATGTTCTTTGATTTCCTGACTGCGGTTTCCATGGGCATTAATTGTGGATTCAAGTAAAATGAAATCCTTGACAGTTTCAATCTTTCCTCCATTTATCATGATGTTGCTTACTGGTTCAGCTGTGAGGATTTTTGTTTTATGTTGAGATATAATTCATACTGAAAGTATAGGATTTGATCTTCATCCATAAGTTGGTCTCATATAATTTTTTAAAATAGCAGTTTAGTTCAAAAAGTAAAGAATGCCATGCTTAAGTTTTGTGCAAATTAGTCTTATATAGATCTTTTGTGCTTTTTTTAAATAAAATCTGTATAAGGCTAACTTGTACAATACTTAAAGAGGACATTCTTTATTTTTTGAGCTAAACTTTTTTTGTTGTTGTTTGTTTAAAAATGACTTCGGTGGATAGTTTTGTTTCAAGGTTTGAAGAGTATCCCAGGGCAATAATCTTGAGGGTTTCTCCAGCCTCAATGGGTCAATATTGCTTTCCATCAGTCATATTGTTGTTGTTGTTGTTATGTGCCGTCGAGTCGACCCCGACTCATAGCGACCCCTCCTTGGGTTTCCGAGGCAGTATCACTACGGAAGTAGGATTGCCCAACCTTCCTTCCGAGGAGTGGCTGGTGGG
>NW_006931230.1:4827-5301 GCF_000298275.1 Orycteropus afer afer
CCTTCTGGTTAGCAGTCAAGTGCTTTAGCCACTATGCTACCAGAGCTCCTTCCATAGAGATACTGCCTTGTAAACCCAAGGAGGGGTCACTATGAGTCAAAATAAACTCAATGGCAGTGAGGTTTTTTTTTTTCTTTTAGGGCTGGGAAGGCTGAGAGGTTTAGAGGATGACATCTAAAGGGTATAGGGCTTCTTTTGTTGTTGTTGTTGTTGTCAGGTGCCGTCAAGTCATTTCCGACTCATAGCGACCCCCATGCACAGCGGGATCACTGCCCGATCCCGCACCAGCTCCACAATCCCTGCTATACTTGAGCCCATCGTCACAGCCACTGTGTCAATCCATCTCGTTGAAGGCCTCCTCCCCCTCTTTCGTCGACCTTCCACCCTACCAAGCATGATGTCCTTCTCCAAGGAATGGTCCCTTCTGACAACATGACCAAAATAGGTGAGACGAAGTCTGGCCATTCTCGCTTC
>NW_006931231.1:0-559 GCF_000298275.1 Orycteropus afer afer
CAAATACCTGAATACTTCTTTGGAAAGGGATCAATCAGAAAAAAGATCAAAACAAAATGAAGGTAGCCTAAGGTTCATGAGGGATACCATCCAAAGGAATAACCTTCATGTCTTTGGAATTCTATAACAGGAAGAGAAAAATAAAACCACTGAGAAAATTGTCAAGATTTGTTGGAGGAGAACTTCCCTGATATGATGAAAGATGAGAATATATCCATTCAGGAAGTCCAACTAAAGCCAAACAGGATAGATTCTAAAAGAAAATTACCAAGACATAACATCATCAATCCCATCAAAACCAAAGACAAAGAAAGAATCCTGAAAGCAGCACAGGAAAAACAAAAAGTTACTTACAAAGGACAACCAGTAAGAATAAGCTCTGATGTCTCAGCAGAAACCATGCAATCGAGAAGGAAATGGGATGGTATATTTAAAATCCTGAAAGAGAAAAATTTTCAACCAAGAATTATATACCTGTCAAAATTGTCCCTCAAATATGATGGTGAAATTAGGAGATTTCCAGATAAGCAGAAATTAAGGGAATTTGTTAAAACCAGAC
>NW_006931231.1:3269-4058 GCF_000298275.1 Orycteropus afer afer
AAAAGAAATAAGGAAATCAATACCATTTACAACAGCTACAAAAACAATAAAATACTTGTGAATAAATCTTACCAGGGACACAAAAACCTCTACAAAGGAAAGTATAAAAAAACTACTTCAAGCAACCATAAGAGATCTACATAATGGAAGAGCATCCCATTCTCGTGCATAGGAAAATTGAACATTGTGAAAATGTCAAATTTACCCAAAACAATCTATACATTCAATGTAACCCCAATCTAGATCCCATCAACATTTTTCAAGGATATGGAAAAAGCGATCACTACCTTTATATGGAGAGGAAAGAGACCTCAGATAAGCAAAGCACTATTGAATAAGAAGAACAGAGTAGGAGTTCTCACACTGCTGGATCTCAAAACCTACTATACAGCCACAGTAGTCAAAACTACCTAGTACTGGTATAATGAGAGACACATAGACCAATGGAATAGAATTGAGAACCCAGAAATAGATCCATCGACCTGTGTCAGCTGGTCTTTGACAAAGGGCCTAACTCCATTAATTGGGGAAGAGAATGTTTGCTTAACAAATGGTGCTGGCTAAACTGGATCCATTTGCAGAAAAATGAAACAAGATCTGTATCTCACACCATACACAAAAACTAATTCCAGGTGGATCAAAGACTGAAATGTGAAACCTAAAACTATAGAGTTCCTCAAGGAAAAACTAGGTCCAAATTTAGGGGCCCTAATATATGGCATAAATAGACTGTCATGTACAACCCTGTGTTGGATGGGGTTCTCTAGAGAAACACAAAAACCAGCAAAG
>NW_006931232.1:0-1042 GCF_000298275.1 Orycteropus afer afer
TATACTGCATACATACAAACCCAAACAAAAAAACTCACTGCCATCAGGTCGATTCTGACTCAAAGAGATCTCATTCGGTTTCCCAAGGCTGTCTGTCTTTACAAAGGCAGACTGACCATCTTTCTTCTGTGGAATGGCTATTGGCTTCAAACCACCAACCTTCTGGCTATCACCCAATCGTCTTAACCACTACACTAACAGAGCTCTTTATATATACATATTTACATATGTGTGTGTGTATATACATATATACACAAACACCTATGCATATATACAGTTCAGAATTAAAGTTATTAATTTCATAGAATATCAGTAAGAATATAGATTATTTTTCTTTATAAATTCTGTAAGTACTTTTTGTGATTCATAGCTTCAAAAATTGGTTCATGAATTATTAGTTCTAAGAATGGGAGATAAATACATGAATATTATGACCCATCAGTATTATCTTGTATTTAATTTCTTTGCACAAAATTTGATTTGGGAATATATTTTCTTATAAATTAATATTATGTTGCTGGTTGCTGTCGAGTCAGCTCTGACTCACAGTGATGTCAAATATAAAAGAATCTTGACCAGTACTTAATCAGGTTTGTGATAATTGATGTGTGTCTGTGTGAATCCATTGTTGTGGCTATTGTGTCAGTCCATCTCAATGAAAGTTTCCCTCATTTTCTTGGCCCACTTTTTTTTCACTATACATGGTGGACAGATGGTCTTTCTTAAAGAAAGATCTAAAGTGAGTTAAAATCTCTTCCTCGCTTCTAAGGAATATTCTTCAGTTCAAATTCATCGATACTTTACCATATGAAACAATATTCTGTTGTTATCCAAAGGTTTTCAGTGACTAATTTTTGGAAGTAGATCACCCACCAAAATATTACTACTACTCTGTCTTCATCTAGAAGCTTCCCTAAAATTTATAAACTCTTGGTGACCTTGCTGGTATTTGAAATAACCAGTGGAATAAATTATGTTAGTATCATGCAAGCTACCACAGTATGACAAGTTGACAGATGCGAAGTGAAAGTTAATATTGTAC
>NW_006931232.1:3517-4106 GCF_000298275.1 Orycteropus afer afer
AGATGGCAGCTTGCTAGCTTTTAAGATCCCAGGCACTACTCACCAAAGTAGGAGGTGGAACAATGTTTTGTATAGTATGTTATGCCAATTGAGCTCGATGTCCCCTGAGACTATGGTCTCAAGCCCGCAGGTTCAACTACTCATTCACTCTGGGTAGCTGGCTCTGACCAAGCAGTGACCACAACCTTGCCCCTTGTCAGCTCTACTATACACCTCGGAATTCTGATTATTCACGTAAACTTATAGAAGCATTGTCTGCCAACCCTACATATAATCTTGGATACACTCCCCATTTAGACATACCTAATTGTTTAGACTGTCCACCTATCTATCCATCTATATACCCTTGTTTGCCTTCACTGACAACTCAGTACTGTATATGCAAAAGGGTTCATATTTGTTGTCTGTACTTCCTATGTACCTCTCTGTTTTTCTAATCTGCAGTGCTGCCATATTGGTCACTCACCTTTGCTACATTGCCCTTTTCTTCACCCAAAACAATGCTTATCTCTATCTATCTAACAGTGTTCCCTCCCCACACCTCCCACCCCAGGTAACCAACAAAGAAAATTTCCTTCAATAGATAAAC
>NW_006931232.1:4648-5219 GCF_000298275.1 Orycteropus afer afer
GAGCATTTCTTCATATGTTTGTTGGCCGCCTGAATATCCTCCTTGGTGAAGTGTCTATTCATGTCTTCTGTCCATTTTTTTAATTGGATTGTTTGTCTTTTTGTTATTGAGGTGTTGAAGTGTTCTATAAATTCTAGAGATAAGTCTTTTGTCAGATATGATATTACCAAATATTTTTTCCCAATCTGTAGGTTCTCTTTTGACTCTTTTGGAGAAGTCTTTGGAAGCACATAAATATTGAATTTTTAGAAGGTCCCAATCATCTGGCTTCTCTTCTGCTGTTTGTGGATTTTGAATTATGCTTGATTGTCTATTTGTGCCATATATTAGGCCCTTAAATTTGACCCTAAATTTTCCTTGAGGAACTGTGTAGTTCTAGGTTTCACATTTAATTCTTTGATCTACATGGAGTTCATTTTTTGTGTGTGGTGTGAGGTACAGATCTTGTTTCATTTTTCTGCAAATGGATCTCCAGTTTTGCCAGCACCATTTATTAAACAAACATTCTCTTCCCCATTTAATGGATTTTGGGCCTTTGTCAAAGATCAGCTGACTATAGGTCGATGGATCT
>NW_006931233.1:0-1642 GCF_000298275.1 Orycteropus afer afer
AATATTCAGCAAATACTAAAACAATAGCAATGAAGGAAGTGATAACACGATTCATAAACAAAACAAGCTCAGCATTGAAAATTATATGGAACAAAGAAATCAACACCACAAAAAAGCACATAACAAAAGTGACAGCAACAAATTCATATTTGCCAATAATTACATATCTGGCAAGGGACTTATGTCTAAGATTTATAGCAGAAGAGTGGATGTCCAAAATATGGTACATACACATAATGGAATGCTATGCGGCACTAAAGAATAATGTAGAATCTGCAAAACACCACATAATATGGATGAACCTGGAGGACATTAGGCTGAGTGACATAAGTCAATCACGGAAGGGCAAATATAGTATTAGTTCATTGTTGTGGAGGGTCAAGGAAAGGTTTATATATAGAGGGTAACTTTCCTTGTTGGTTGCCAGGGGTGGGAAGGGAGGGGAGGGAACACTGCAAAAAAAAATGCATTGACCCATGTCACTTTAATTTTGTATATTTCACTGTACATAAATTACATTTTAATAAAATGCAAATATAAAATAAAAATATGCTGAGCAAATTATCTGAGAGGCTGGACCATATGAAGAACATGATAACAGGATTGTAGGAAGACTCATTAACAACCTGCCATATGCAGATGAAACAGCCTTGCTTATAGAAAAGAAAGATGACCTGAAGCACTTACTTATGAAGATCAAAGACTACAGCTTCAGTATGTATTACACCTCAACAGAAAGAAAACAGAAATCCTTACAACTGGATCAATAAAAAACATCATGATAAATGGAGAAAAGATTGATGTTGTTTGGGATTTCATTTTACTTGCATACACAATCAACACCCATGAAAGCAGCAATTAAGAAATCAGATACCATATTGCAATAGGAAAATCTGCTACAAAAAAACTCTTTGAAGTATTAAAGAGCAAAGATGTGATTTTAAAAACTAAGGTGTGCCTGACCCAAACCATTGTATTTTCAATAGCCACATATGCATGTGAAAGCTGGACAATGAATAAGCAAGACAAGAACTGATGCATATGAATTGTGGTGTTGGTAAAGAATACTGAAAATACCATGGACTGCCAGAAGAATGAACAAATGCGTCTTTGAAGAAGTGCAGCTGAAATGCTCCTTAGAAATGAGAATGGCCAGACTCTGTCTCACCTACTTTGGTCATGTTGTCAGAAGGGACTGGTCCCTGTAAAAGAATATCATGCTTGGTAACGTAGACAGTGAAAAAGGAGCAGATCTCAACAAGAGGAATTAACATAGTGGCTGTGACTATGGAGTGAAACATAGCAAATATTGTGAGGATGGCACGGGACCAAACAGTGTTGCTATGAGTTGGAGCTGACTCAACACCACCTAACAACAACAACAACAACAATAGCTAATGATTGTGAGCATTATTATTTTTTTAAATTGTGCTTTGGGTGCTAATTTGCAAAGCAGATTTATTTTACATTTAGCAGTTCATGCACATTTAATTTCAGGGCCTCAATTACCATCCCCAACCATAAAAATCTCTCCACCCCTCTCCTCCCTGTGACTTCCTCCTCCCTGTGACCTTCTTATCTGCATATTCCTATCTGTCAAGCTTTCTTTCTATGTGAATGCTGCCCCTCTGATGTTTCATGG
>NW_006931233.1:3282-4145 GCF_000298275.1 Orycteropus afer afer
CATGTGATATTAATGATATTGTTTGATAATTTCCACATTCTGTAGGATCACCTTTCTTTGGAATGGGTACAAATATGGATTTCTTCCAGTCAGTTAGCCAAATAGCTGTCTTCCAAATCTCTTGGCACAGCCGAGTGAGTGCCTCCAGTGCAGCATCTGTTTCTTGAAACATCTCAATGGGTATTCCATCAATTCCTGGAGCCTTGTTCTTTGCCAATTCCTTCAGTGCAGCTTCGACTTCTTCCTTAAGTACCACTGGTTCTTGATCATATGCCACCTCCTGAAATGGATGAACATTGACCAATTCATTTTGGTGCAGTGACTCTGTGTATTCCTTCCATCTTCTTTTGATGCTTCCTGCATCGTTCAATATTTTGCCCATAGAATTTTCAATATTGCAACTCAAGGCTTAAATTTTTCCTCAGTTCTTTCAGCTTGAGAAATGCCAAGGGTTTTCCTCTCTTTTGATTCTTTAACTTCACGTTTTTGCACATTTCATTATAGTTGTTGATTTTGTCTGCTTAAGCTGCTCTTTGAAATCTGTTCAGTTCTTTTATCTTGTCACTTCTTCCATTTGCTTTATCTACTCTCCACTCAAGGGCAAGTATAGAGTCTCTTCTGACATCCATTTTGGTCTTTTCTTCCTTTATTGTCTTTTTAACGGCCTCTTGCTTTCTTCTTGGATGATGTTCTTGATGTCATCCCACAATTCCTCTGGTTTTCAGTCACTGGTGTTCAATGCATTGAATCTATTCTTTAAATGGTCTCTAAATTCAGGAGGAATGTTATCAAGGTCATATTTTGGTTCTTGTGGACTTGTTTTAATTGTCTTCAACTTCAACTCGTACATGCATATAAGTGGT
>NW_006931234.1:0-1634 GCF_000298275.1 Orycteropus afer afer
CTGGCTAGGACTACCAATACAACATTGACTAGAAGTGGAGATAGAGGACATCCTTGTCTGGTTCTTGTTCACAAAGGGAATGGTTTCAGTCTCTCTCCATTAAGAATAATGTTGGTTGTTGGTTTTGTATATATGCCCTGTATTATGTTGAGGAATTTCCCTTTCTATTCCTATTTTTCTGAGAGTTTTTATCAGAAATGGTGTTGGATTTTATCCAATGACTTTTCTGCATCAATTGATATGATCATGTGGTTCTTTTTCTTTATTTTGCATATGTGATGAATTATGTATTATTGTTTTTCTAATGTTGAACAATCCTTGCATACCTGGTATGAACTCCACTTGGTCATAATGTATTATTTTTTCAATACATTATTGGAGTCTATTGGTTAAGATTTTGTTGAAGATTTTTTATCTATATTCATGAAGGATATTGGTTTGTAGTTTTCATTTTTAGTGATGTCTTTGCTTAGTTTTGGTATCAAGGTTATGCTTGTTTCATAAAATGAATTTAGGAGAATTCTATCCTTTTCTATGTTCTAGAATAGTTCGAGTAGGATTGGTGTCAGTTTTTCTCTGAATGTTTGGCAGAAATCTCCAATGAAACCATCTGGGCCAGTTAATTTTTTTTTGGTAATTTTTTTTATGACTTACTCTATTTTTTCTTCTGTTGTGGGTCTGTTCAAATTTTCCACCTCAGTCTGTGATAGTTTAGATAAGTAGTATGTTTCTAGAAATCTGTCTGCTTTTAGATTTTTAAATTTGTTGGAGTACAGTTCTTCCTAGTATCCTCATATTATCCTTTTTACTTTAGTTGGTTCTGTTGTGACATTGCCGAATCCATTTCTTATTCATGTTATTTGTATTCTCTCTCTTTTCCTTTGTTAAATTTTCCAGTGGTTTGTCAATTTTATTAATCTTTTCAAATAACCAGCTTCTAGTCTTGGTATTGATAATATACCAAGAAATAGATTTTTTTCTGTTGTCCTTTTATTTTCTGTTTTATTTATTTCTGTTTGAATTCTTATTATTTCTTTTTTTATAAAATGCATTTTATTGAAATATAATTTATGTACAGTGAAATACACAAAACTAAAGTGACATAAGCCGATGCATTTTTTTTTGCAATGTTCCCTCCCCTCCCCTCCCACCCCAGCAACCAACAAAGAAAGTTTCCCTCCATATACAAACCTTTCCTAGACCCTCCACAGCAATGAACTAATACTATATTTGTCCTTCTGTGATTGACTTATGTCACTCAGCATACTGTCCTCCAAGTTTATCAATATTATGAAGTGTTTTGCAGACTCTATATTATTCTTTACTGCTGCATAGCATTACATTGTGTGTATGTACCATAGTTTGGTCATCCACTCTTCCACCGATAGGCATGTAGGTTGTTCCCATCTTTTTGCTATTGTAAATAGTGCTGTGATGAACATGAGTGTGCATATATCTGTTTCTGTCCTGGCTCTCACCTCTCTAGGATATATACCTAGTAATGGGATTGCTGGGTCTGGTATCTCCAATTCCAGCTTTCTAAGAAATCACCATACTGTTTTCCACAGTGGTTGTATCACTTCACAGTCCCACCAACAGTGTATGGGAGTCCCAATCTCTGCACATCCCTGCCA
>NW_006931234.1:1809-2521 GCF_000298275.1 Orycteropus afer afer
TGTCTACTCATGTCTTCTGCCCATTTTTCAATTGGATTGTTAATTCCTTTGGTGTTGAGGTGTTGGAGTTTTCTATAAATCTTAGAGATAAGTCCTTTGCCACATATGTAATTATTGGCAAATATTAATTTGTTGCTGCCATTTTTGTTATGTGCTTTCTCATGGTGGTGATATCTTTGTTCCATGTAATTTTCTATGCTGAGCTCATTTTGTTTATGAATCGTGTTATCGCTTCCTTCATTTCTATTGTTTTAGTATTTGCTAAATATTTTTTCTGGTCCTGTTTTTTATTTTGATGTGACAGTTTATCATTTTTCTTTGAGGTTACCTGTGATTATAATTTTCTTCCCAAGTTTAGAACTGTCCATTCTATCTTGTAGTTGTCTTGACTTCCCTAATATCTAGAAGTTCTGTAATGACACAGTTTTTTCCCCTCTTTTTGGTTTGTAGTTGTCCTCATTTATCAAATAATACCTCTGGTTCCCTGTTTACAATCTTGTAGGCTTATTTGCTTTGGATATTCCATAGCTGGGTTGGTTTCTGAGTTATGTCATCATGTGTGTTAATGGTCAGTTGCTGTTGGCTGTTGTTGCTTCTCTGTCCAAAGGACTCCCTTCAGCATCTCTTGTAAGGCTGGTCTGGTTTTAACAAATTCCCTTAATTTCTGCTTATCTGGAAATGTCCTAATTTCACCATCATATTTGAGGGACAG
>NW_006931234.1:3451-4086 GCF_000298275.1 Orycteropus afer afer
TCTACTTCCGTAGTGATACTGCCTTGGAAACCCAAGAAGGGGTCGCTATGAGTCGGGTCTGACTCGACGGCACATAACAACAACAACAACAACATTGGAGTGACTTGCCCATGGTTTTTGTTTTCTTTGTTTTGTTTGCATGTTATCTATGCAAGCAGGGTACTGTGCTCTGCTCCTCTATTCACTAGTTGACAGCACTTATACGCTCACCACCTGTCTCCTTTCCTGTTGTCAACCTCTCGTATGTCCCTGCCATCCTTGGAAACCAGAGCCTATTCTCAGGTCCCTGGAATCTGAATAAGAATGCTGTCACTTTAAAACCCAACATGGCTGCCACTTGTAAAGATTCAAAATGGCTGTGCCCTCAGCCACTTTACATATCCAAAATGGCTGCACCCTCTGGACAGTGGAAATTCCACAGCTCAGGTTGTCTCCCTTCTTGCTGTTTCCCTTCCTAGTCACAGGCCACCAGTGCAGTTGTTGCTACAGCCCTTGGCGACCAGGGCCGATGTTCAGGTCAATTCTCAGGTCCCAGCACCACTTGGAAATATTAAGGCTGGTGGTCCTGTCAGAGTAGCTGACAGTCCACTGCTCCAACTGTCTATGTACTCACTGTTTTTGTTCAGGTTTTTCCA
>NW_006931235.1:0-655 GCF_000298275.1 Orycteropus afer afer
CATAGACCAATGGAATAGAATTGAGAACCCAGAAACAGATCCATCGACCTATGGTCAGCTGATCTTTGACAAAGGGCCGAAATCCATTAAATGGGAAAGAGAATGTTTGTTTAATAAATAAACGGTGCTGGCAAAACTGGAGATCCATTTGCAGAAAAATGAAACAAGATCTGTACCTCACACCATTCACAAAAACCACCTCCAGATGCATCAAAGACTTAATTGTGAAACCTAAAACTATAGAGTTCCTCAAGGAAAAACTAGGAGCAAATATAGGGGACCTAATATATGGCATAAATAGACTATCAAGCATAACCCAAAATGCACAAACAGCAGAAGACAAACTAGATAATTGGGACCTTCTAAAAATCAAATTTTTATGTGCTTCCAAAGAGTTCTCCAAAAGAGTCAAAAGAGAACCTACAGATTGGGAAAAAATCTTTGGCAATGATGTATCTGACAAGGGACTTATCTCTAGAATTTATAGAAAACCCCAACATCTCAATAACAAAATGACAAATAATCCAATTAAAATATGGATAGAAGAAAGACATGAACAGACACTTCACCAGGGAGGATATTCAAGTGGCCAACAAACATATGAAGAAGCGCTCATGATCATTAGCTATTAGAGAGATGCAAATCAAAACAACAA
>NW_006931235.1:755-3107 GCF_000298275.1 Orycteropus afer afer
TTGGGACTCTCATACACTGCTGGCGGGAATGTAAAAAACCACTGTGGAAAGCAGTATGGCAATTCCTTCAAAAGTTGGATTTATTAATACCATTTGACCCAGCCATTCCATTATTAGGTATATATCCTAAAGAAGTGAGAGCCATGACAAGAACAGACATATGCACAGCCATGTTCATCGCAGTAATATTTACAATAGCATAAAGATGGAAACAACCTACGTGTCCATCAACTGAGGAATGGATAATCAAACTATGGTATATACACACAATAGAATACTATGCAACCCTAAAGAATAACCTAGAATCTGCAAAACACTGCAAAACATGGATGAACTTGGATGACATCATGCTAAGTGAAGTAAGTCAATCACAAAAGGACAAATATTGTATTAGTCCAGTATGGTAAAACTCAAGGAAAGTTTTATCTATGGTAGGAAATTTTCTTTGCTGGTTACCAGCGGTGGGAGGGGAGGGGAGGGAACACTGTTAGATAGGTAGAGATAAGTATTGATTTGGTTGAAGAGAAGGGCAATGTACCAAATGTGAGTGATCAATATGGTGGCATTGAAGAAGAGGAAGGCACAGAGTGATAGATGGGAGGCGGAGACAACAAAGATGAATCCTTTTGCACATAAAGTACTGCATTGTCAGTGAAGGCAAACATGGGTATACAGGTAGATAGATGGGTGGACAGGCTGAACTAGTAGGTATATCTATGAAGTGGGGAGTGTACCCAAGACCATGTATAGGGTCGTCAGACAGTGGTCCTATAAGTGTATTTGTATGATCTGAATTCCCAGGTGTATATTAGAGTTGACAAGGGGCAAGGTTGTAGTCACTCTTGGTCACAGCCTGCTACCCAGAGGGACCGAGTAGCTGAACCTGTGGGCTTGGGACCATAGTCGCAGGAAACATCAAGCTCAATTGGCATAACATACTACATAAAACATTATTCCACCTCCTACTTTAGGAAGTAGCAACTGGGATCTTAAAAGCTGGGTCTCTCCTCGTCCAGAGCAAAGAAGACTGAAGAAAACAAAAAAATTCATGGAAACAATTAATCTTAGTGACTGGAACACCTTGCAATCTTCAGGCTATATGACTATGAGACCAGAAGAACGAGATGGTGCCCGGCTACCACTGTCAACCACTTGGAGGGGGATCTATGTAAGAGATCCTGGATAGAGAGGGAGAACAATGTGGAACAAAACTCAATCATAGAAAAAAGGGGGGGGGGGACCAGGCCGGATTGCTGGTCTGAGCCTGGTGGAACCACTGAGACTATGGCCCCTAGCTGCCCTTCAGGTCTGGAATTGAACCCACACCTGTGGCTTCCAGCCAAACAAAAGACAGGTGTATGAGTTGAACATTTACCTGAGGTAGAAACATTCCTTGGAGAGAAAAATCATGGGAGAAAGAAGGGCTTCTTATGCACAGGGAGACAGCTCAGGGGGCAGGAGTACATGGATGCATGGACACAGGGAAGAGGTAACTATAGGGAGGAAGTGGGAGGGGAGCTATTGCATTGTGGTAAATTGTAGTCAATGTCATGAGACAAAGTGTATGTGAACTGCTATATGGACAGTGAATTTGCTCTGTAAAATTTCACCCAAATTACAATTAAAAAAAATGTCAACAATTCACATATCTGGTAATCTCTAATCTACTTATTGTCTCTATGAAGTTGTCTGTTCCAGATAGTTCATATAAATAGAACTCTAATATATATGACCTTTTGTGTCTAACTTCTTTCACTTAGCATGTCTTTAAGATTTATTTATTTTAATGACTGAATAATATTCCATTGTGTGTATATACCACATTTTGCCTATCCACTCATAAGTTGCTGGACATTCACTCTGTTTTCACTTTGCGGTTGCTATGAATAACGGTGCTATAAACTTTCGCATATAAATTTTATGTGGACATATGTTATCTTTAATCTTGGGTATATACTTAATTCTTATAAATATATTTTTAAGTCCAATTTATGTTGATGTCATCCCTTCAATGTTTCAAAAAGAAAAAATTAACATGTGTTAAACTGCCACTTAGCATGTAATCTTGATCATGCCAACTTGTTGTTGTTAGGTACCGTCAAGTCGTTTCCGACTAATAGCGACCTCATGCACAGCAGAACAAAACACTGCCCGATCCAGTGCCAGCTCCATGATCTCTGCTATACTTGAGCCCATCATCACAGCCACTATGTCAATCCATCTCATTGAAGACCTCCCTCTCTTTCGTCAACCCTTCACCCTACCAAGCATGACATCCTTCTCCAGGGAATGGTCCCTTCTGACAACATGACCAAAATAGGTGAGACAAAGTCTGGCCATTCTCGCTTCCAA
>NW_006931235.1:3233-4095 GCF_000298275.1 Orycteropus afer afer
CAAAGTTGTATCCTCTGTGTAGCTCAGGTTGTTAATGATTCTTCTTCCAGTCCTGATGCCACGTTTTTCCTCATAGATCATGCCAGCTAGTGCAGCAAAATTAAGGGGAGATATATTGTTATCCTTCTTTTGTAATTTTTTCTGTGGATTCTAGTGCTCTATTTTCTGGAAATTGTATGCACATTTCACATCAAGGTGTTTCATACAAAAACTGCACTATTACATGAATATGCTTTTAAACAATTTAAAGTTTTATTTTTCCACACATAGCCACTGCTAAAATACGAAATGATGATTGTCATTAACTGTAGTTGGATGAAGTTCTGGGTACCTAGTGCCGCTCTGACAAGAATAAACCACAAAAGGGATGGCTTTAACAAACAGGAGTTTATTCTTGCAATTTGGAGGCTTTAAGTCCAGGTTCAAAGTGCCAAGCCCTAGGTGTTGGGTGAAAGCCCCTCAACCTTGGGGTCCAGCTCTGCCTCCTCCTCCTGGTCCACTGGAGCTAGGGGCTTTTCTTCACTCAGACAGCTGCTGGCTGCTGAGGCTCAGAAGCCCCAAGGTTGACAAGGAAAAAGACACAGTCCCAATGTTACCAAACCACACGGCAGGCCATTAACTGAAGTCCATTTAAGTCCCAAGTTTGGCAGAGCATAGCAGGCTGCTGAGCAATGGCATGGCTACATGCCTTTGGTTAGGCGGCTTCTGTTTCCTTGGTCTCTCCACTTCTGCTGATTAATGCCCGAGGGCAACCCACTCCGCTGAAAAACTGTGCCCAAAAAGCACTCGGCCTTTTTTTGCTCCTTGGGTCGGCCAACTTGTTACTCCATTTCATGCTGATCTTATCTACCAATTAATTCCC
>NW_006931236.1:0-1073 GCF_000298275.1 Orycteropus afer afer
CATGGGTACCTGACTTTGTTGAGGACTCAGGCTCTTGGCCCCCTTGCCTGTATTTTGGTATTTTGTTAGTGAGTTGATGTTTCATTGAGATGTCACTCACACCATAAAACTCCCCCATTAAAGTGCCCTTCACTGGTGTTGAGTCCATTCACCACTAATTCTAGGACATTTCATTCTGGAATGAAACTCTGTGCCCTCAGCTGCCACCTGCCTGTCAGCACATCCCACTGTGGTGGCTTGGGTGTGGCTGTGATGCTGGAAGCTATGGCACGAGTATCTCAGATCCTAGCAGGGCCACCCATGGTGGGCAGGTTTCAGTAGAGCTTCCAGACCAAGAGTAGGAAGAAGGATGTGGCAGTCCATTGCTGAAAAACTTGGGCAGTGACAGTTCTACGAACAGCAGTGAAACCTTGTCTGCTGTAGCAAAAGAAAACCTTATGAATGACAGTGGAGCCTTGATGTAGTGTTGGAACGTAAGCCCCTCAGCTTGGAAGGCACTCACAATAGGGTAGGAAGAGCTGCCGCCTCAAAGCAAGAGTCCACCGGAACGATGTGGAGGGACTAAAGCTTTTGGGGAGCTTTAGCTTACCATGGCGCATAACTCAAAAGGAGAAGAAAGAGTTCTGAACTTCCATTATAACCAGAATGTGGAATACACAAAGTAGGAGTCCAGGAAAATTGGAAGTTGCTAAAAATGAAACAGAATGCACAAAGATCAATATCCTGGCATTAGTAAGCTGAAGTGGACTGGTTTTGGCCATTTTGAATCAGACAATTACATGGTCGTCTATACCAGGAGCTCTGATAGCGTAGTGCGTAAGGCACTTGACTGCTAACAGAAGGTTGGTGGTTCAAACCCACCAGCCACTCCTCAGAAGGAAGGTTGGGCCATCAACTTTCGTAGTGATACTGCCTCGGAAACCCAAGGAGGGGTCGCTATGAGTTGGATCTGACTCAATGACACATAACAACAACAACAACGTGCCAGGAACGACAAACTGAAGTGGAATGGGATCGTATTCATTGTCACAAAGAACATTTCAAGATCTATCCTGAAGTACAATGCTGTCAGT
>NW_006931236.1:1863-4176 GCF_000298275.1 Orycteropus afer afer
TGATTGACTTATTCCCTCAGCATAACATCCTCCAAGTTCATCCATGTTATGAGGTGTTTTACAGATTCTGCGTTACTATTTAATGTTGCATACTATTCCGTTGTGTGTATGTACCATAGTTTGATTATCCATTTTTTTGTTGATGGGCATCTAGGTGGTTTCCATCTTTTTGCTATTGTAACTAGTGCTTGATGAACATGGGTGTGCATAAGGTTGGGTCTTTTTAATGATTTTGAGTTTTGTTCCACATTTTTCATCCACTCTGTCCCTTTCCAGGTGGTTGACAGTGGTAGCCACGTACCATCTAGTTCTGCTCTCAGGGTCACGTAGGCTGAGGTTACAGCCTTGGACTGTTTCTATGCATTTTTGGTTTTCTTAATTCTTTGCTCTGGGTGAGGAGAGACCAGTTGTTGCATCTTAGATGGCTGCTTGCAAGCTTTTAAGACCCTAGTCACTACTCACCAACATAGGATGTAGAACAATATTTTTGTGTAGTATGTTATGCCATTTGAGTTACCTTTGAGTTGATGAGGTTAAGTATTCTAATAAAACATGCACAGACCTGGAGTTAGAAAACCAAAAGGGAAGAAGACGCTTAGCATTTCTCAAGCTGAAAGAACTGAAGAAGTAATTCAGGCCTCTAGTTGCAGTATTGAAGGATTCTATGGGCAAGATGCCACTCCTCGGAAGAAAGGTTGGGCAATCCTACTTCCGTAGTGATACTGCCTCGGAAACCCAAGGAGGGGTCGCTATGAGTCGGGGCCGACCCGACGGCACATTAACAACAACAACAACAACATGGGCAAGATATTGAACGATACAGGAAGCATCAAAAGAAGATGGAAAGAATACAGAGTCACTGTACCAAAAAGAATTGGTTGATGTTCAGCCATTTCAGGATATTGCATATGATTGAGAACCAATGGTATTGAAGGAAGAGGTCAAAGCTGCACTGAAAGAATTGGTGAGAGACAGAGTTCCAGAAGTTGATGGAATTCCCCTTGAGATGTTTCAACAAACAGATGCAATGCTGAAAGCTCTCACTTGTTTATGCCAAGAAGTTTGGAAGATACTTGCCAACCAACTGGTAGAGATCCATATTTGTGCCCATTCCAAAGAAAAGTGATCCAAGAGAATGAGAAAATTACTGAATAATATCATTAATATCACACGAGTAAAATTTGGCTTCAAAGAATTCAAAAATTGTTTTAGCAGCACATTGAGAGGGAACTGCCAGAGATTCAAGCCAGATTCACAAGAGGACGTGGAATGAGGGATATCATTGCTGATGTCAGATGGATCTTGGCTGAAAGGAAAGAATACCAGAAAGATGTTTACCTGTGTTTTAATTGCCTATGGAGAGGCATTCAGCTGTGTGGATCATAACAAATTATGGATAACATTGAGAAGAATGGGAATTCCAAAACACTTGATTGTGCTCATGTACATAGATGAAGAAGCAGTCATTCAAACAGAATGAGAGGATACTCCATGGTTTAAAATCAGTGAAGGGTATATGTTAGGATTGTGTCTTTTCACAATACTTATTCAATCTGTATGCTGAGCAAATAACCCAAGAAGCTGGACTGCATAAAGAAATGGCATCAAGATTGAAGGAAGACTCATTAAGCTGAGACACACAGATGACAGCACCTTGCCAGCTGAAAATGAGTGAGACTAGAAGCACTTACTGATGAAGCTCAAAGACCAAAGCCTGCAGTATGGATTACACCTCCACATGAAAGAAACAAAAATCCGCACAACTGTACTAATGAGCAACATGATAAATGGAGAAAAGATTGATGATGTCAAGGATTTCATTTGACTTGGGTACACAGTCAGTATCCATGGAAGCAGCAGACAAGAAATCAAACAATATATAGCATTGGGCAAATCTGCAAAAGACCTCTTTCAAGTGTTAGAGAGCAAAGATGTGACTTTGAAGACTAAGGTAGGCCTGACCCAAGTCATGGTGTTTTCAATAGCCTCATGTGAAAACTTGATGCATTTGAATTGTGTGTTGTTGTTGTGGTAGTGGTAAGTGCTGTTGAGTTGGCTCTGACTCACGGTGACCCTGTGTATAACAGAACAAAATACTGCCCAGTCCTGTGAATATATCAGACAATATATCACTGCTATTACTCAGAAAAAAAGAAGAGGCCATCCACTTCTCAAGGAATTGGCCAGTGAAAACCTTATGAATAGCATTGAAATACTGTCTGATGTATTACTGGAAAACTTTGTGAACAGCCCTGAAACATTGTCCGATACAGTGCCGGAAGATGAGCCCTCAGGTTGGAAGGCTCTCAGAAT
>NW_006931237.1:0-919 GCF_000298275.1 Orycteropus afer afer
TTCTTACAATCAACAACAAACTACCTTATAAAACATGAAAATTGGATTGCCCATATTTTGTTTATAAAATAATTCTTATTTGATTTGGACTAGAATAACTTTTCAAGTTTTTTTTCTTTTCCTATCAAATTAGTATTTCTATCAAATTCATGCTTATACATCTCAATGTGATAAATATGAAAATGTATAAAATATTAAAGTAAAATAACATTTATATAACATTGTTAAAGCTTTAAAATGCTATTTAATTTAATTTTTTTTTACTAGTCATTATGTTCACTAAATCACAATCTAATTTGAGACAATAATTTTGATCTTCTGACTTCTAA
The DNA here is from genome assembly GCF_000298275.1 of Orycteropus afer afer. Lineage (NCBI taxonomy): Eukaryota > Metazoa > Chordata > Mammalia > Tubulidentata > Orycteropodidae > Orycteropus > Orycteropus afer. The sequence goes on from NW_006931237.1 coordinate 330, forward strand.
TGTTTGAAAGAGAAAGAAATATTCCAAGGTAAAGTTTTGCTTTTGAAGTAATGTCATGAAAGGGTAGTGTGGAATGGAATCTAATATCAATTATACTCCAAATAATGTTTCAGTAACTTCTCTCCTTTATAACTTCATCATTCTGCAAGGTCTTGTTGACTTTTCTGAACTATAGAATCAAAAAAACAAACAAAAAAACAAAACTAGTGTACCATGCTTTCAAATGATAATTATCAAATGAAGCTAAAGTCAAACTTATACTTACTGATTACTAGACAGTTCACAGGTTATATCTGTACATATTATCTGAATTAGTCCTCACAAGATGCCTATGGGCTACAAGATTATGCTTCTGTGCTGACAATATTGAACTTCAGATATAAGAAATCTTTCAGTAAAAATTCCTATGAACACTGGAAGTACACTTAAAAACAAACAATTGATTTCAGGATGTCTGAAAGAGTGAAGTTTAGGGAGCAGTATGACAGGAAGAGATTTCTGATATGCAAATAATGGAAAGCTAGAATTAGACCTTGTGGGTCTGAGATATTTAAAGGCCTTCTTTAGTGAAAGTGCAGTTTGGAGGAGTG
>NW_006931237.1:2791-3588 GCF_000298275.1 Orycteropus afer afer
TTTCTCAGCAGAAACCATGCCCATGCAAGTGAGAAGGCAATGAATGGGATGGTATATATTAAACCCTGAAAGACAAAAAATTTCAACCAAGAATCATATACATGGCAAAATTTTCCCTCAAATATGATGGTGAAATTAGGAGATTTCCAGATAAGCGGAAACAAAGAGAATTTGTTGAAACCAGAACAACCTTACAAGAGATACTAAAGGGCGTCCGTTGAACAGAGAACCAAAAATAGCAAACAACAACCAAATATTAATGCACAAGATGACATAACCCAGATATCACAGCTATGGGCATATCCAAAGTAAAATAAGCTTACAAGGTTATAAATGGAATCAGAGACTTCAATTGGCAAATGAGGACAACTACAAACCAAAAAGAGGGAAAAGACGGTGAAGTTACAGAACTTCTAAATGGTGAGGAAGTCAAGAGACTTGCAAGATAGAATGGACTATTCTAATCTCAGGGAGAAAATTATAAATCATAAGGTAACCTCAAAGAAAAATGATAAACCTTCCTATCACAATAAAAAAGAGGACCAGCACAAATATTCAGCAAGTACTAAAGCAACAGCATCAAAGGAAATGATAACATGATTCATAAACATAAAGAGCTCAGTACAAAAAATAATACGGAACAAGGAAACCAGGGACACCATGAAAAAACACATACAAAATGACAGCAACCAATTCATACTTGTCAATAATTACACTGAATGTTAATGGATTAAACACACCACTCAAGAGACGGAGATTACAGATTGGATAAGAAAACAAAACCCATCAATATGCTG
>NW_006931238.1:0-4077 GCF_000298275.1 Orycteropus afer afer
CCTTAAGTTTGCCCCTAAATTTTCCTTGAGAAACTGTATAGTTCTAGGTTTCACATTTAAGTCTTTGATCCATCTGGAGTTTGTTTTTGTGTGTGAAAACTTAATTTTCTTAACCCCTTGCCTTATATCAGGTGCTATTCTAAGTGCCATAAGGAGCCCTGGTGGTGCAGTGGTTAAAGCACTCTTGCCAGAATGGCAGACTCTGCAGCCTTGTTTTACAGATGCCATTTGGCATTACATGCTTTTGTTCGACGTGTTACAAGAAACAATTCCATGTACTGGTATTAGCATTTGCTTGTCTAACACAGCTTGCAGCTTTTAATCTTTGAAGGATTTGAGACCATTGTTTAGGAGCCCTGGTGGCTCAGTGGTTCGTTGCTTAGTTGCTGACCAAAAAGTCAGTGGTTCAGACCCACCAGCTGCCCTGTGGGAGAACAACGAGGCAGTCTGCTTCTGTAATGATCGACTGCCTTGGAACCCCTCTGTCCCAGCGGGTTGCCATGAGTCGGAATCGACTTGACCACAGTATGTTTGGTTATTTCTTTATTTTGGAGTATTGCTCACAGAAAACATTTTATTGTTCTTCATTTTGTATTTGTGTGTTTCGTGTTAGTGTAACTGTAAATGTCCGTCAGTCAGACATCTCTGGAGCTCATTGGAGCTGTTTGAAATTGCAGCCCCCCAATGACGTGTGCAGAGTAGCTCTGTTGTGTTTTTTTAACCATTTTTATTTTTAAGCCTTTCTGAAAAATTAAGTTGTTCATTTGCCTTTAAATTACAAGAGCATCTTAGTGGGGAGAAACGCGCTCTGGGACATGTGTTCGTCACATCAGCATGACAGGCTTTTGGCGTCCTGATTGAGCAGAGCAGGGATCCGTGTCATGGTGATGTGTCCACGTGTTCGTCTCATGATGCACTGGAGAACTGGCAGCTCATGACAGGTGTTTGATCCCTTGTTCAAAATCAGAAATTCCTTCTCTAATACCCAGAGTCTGTCTGTCTTTTCCCCCCACATTCACCTTGGAAATAGCCGGTAGAACCCCAGTAGTGTTTATACAGAGCCCCCCACCAAGGGAAAGGATCGTCTCTGCCTGTCGGCCTGCAGGCCTCGCTTGGAAGCCCTGAGGTGAGGTCCTGAACATTGGGTGTTGGGAAGCCCAGAGCCTAGCCGCTCCTGGCACGATCTAGCAAAGGGCAACAAGGTCATGTGTGTGTGCCCTGGTGGAAGACCAGCTGAAACTATGAGGGGAGTGCTGTGATGGCCCTGGCGGGAGATGGTGGCCTCAGGTACGACGAGTGGTGCAGAGGACGTTCCCTCAGGTACGACGAGTGGTGCAGAGGACGTTCCCTGGGATTGTGTTTGTAAGACATCATGAGAATAGCGCTGTGGTGGGTAGGGGCCGAGTGGGTCACACAGGGAGGACGTTGGGAGGCAGAAGCACTGTTACTGTGCGGGTGGGTGCATGGCTAGTCATTTGTCAAACTCCTAGAGCTGCTGGATGAGAAAGTCAGTAAGTCTGACAGAAATGAAGAAGGGACACGGTTTGTCACTGGGTCGTGGTTCTGTGGGGTTGGGAGGACAGATGAGTCCAAACAGTGTTCTGGTTTTTCAAACTCTGTTCTTCGGCAGATGTAGGGAGTCACCTATAACGAGGTCCTAAGCAGGCGCAGTGCTCCTCCCACTCCCTCCCCGTTGTTACCTCTTCCCTGTGTCCTTCCCTCCATGCACTCCTGCTCCCTGAGCTGTCTCCCGGGGCAAACACTGCCCTCTGTTCTCCCATGATTGATCACTCCAAGGAGTGTATCTGCCTGATGTAAATGTTCATCCCGTGTGCCTGTGCAAACAGGGATAGTTTTATATCTTCTTTACCATTTCCAGTGCCTTTCATTTCCTTTTCTTGCCTTATTGCTGTAGTTGGAACTTCTAGCACAGTGTTGAGTAAGAGTGGCAAGAAGGGCATCTGTTGTAGTGAAGGTTGTGTGTCAACTTGTCTGGGCTGTGAGCTTGAATGGGTTGGCAGCTGGATGTAATTACTCACCATAATGAGATATTGTAATAACCTCCATGGTAGAATCTGCTATGAGCAGCTAATCAGTTGAGTATGGTCTGCTTCCAGTACATATGGAAAGGACCCTGCACTTAGCTCACCATCATATTCTGTTCCTGGACTCGAACCAGTGGCCTGCCTGTCTTGGGATTGTTGCCTTCACAGCCTGTGAGCCAGCGATCTGAAGCCTGCTGGACTGCCTGCTCCTCTTGAGTTCGCCAGCTCCTGCAGCTGCTCGAGTCAGGAGAAGCCTCCAGCCTGCTCTTGTGGGCCTCAAAAGCAGAGCTAAAGCCCATGACCCGGGGGTGTTCCCTCCACCCGTCCCTGGAGCCGGCACTCTGAGCTCAGACTTCTAGCCTAGTGTTCCCCTAGAGCCGGCACTCTGAGCTCAGACTTCCAGCCTCCTAAGCTGTGAGAGAATAAATTTCTGTTTGCTAAAGCCATCCACTTGTGGTATTTCTGTTACAGCAGCACTAGAGAGCTAAGACTGGTACCCATTCACAAGGGGAATGTTTTCAGTCTCCCTCCATTGAGAATAATGGTGGTGGGTTTGTATAAATACCCTTTAGATTATGTTGAGAATTTCCCTTCTATCCCTATTTTGGTGAGAATTTTTATCAGGAATAGGTAGGTGTTGGACGTTATTGAATGCCTTTTTGGTGTCAATTGAGATGCTCATGTTTCATTTCTTTTGTTTTTTTTTTGTGTGTGATGGATTACATTGATTGATTTTTCTAATGTTCAGCCATCCTTGCATTGTTGTTGTTGTTAGGTGCCATTGAGTTGTCTCCGACTCATAGTGACCCTGTGCACAGCAGAACGAAACACTGCCGGGTCCCATGCCAGTTCCATGATCCCTGCTGTACTTGAGCCCATCACTGCAGCCACCGTGTCAATCCATGTTGTTGAGGGCCTTGCCCTCTTTTGTCATCCCTCCGCCTTACCAAGCATGACATCTTTCTCCAGGGAATGGTCCCTTCTGGTAACATGACCAAAGTAGGTGAGACGAAGTCTGGCCATTCTTGCTTCCAAGGAGCATTCCGGCTGCACTTCCTCCAGGACAGGTTTGTTAATTCTTTCAGCAGTCCACGGTACTTTCAGCATTCTTCGCCAGCATCACAACTCAAAAGCATTCATTCTTCTTGGTCTTCCTTATTCATTGTCCAGCTTTTGCATGCATGTGAGGCGATTGAAAATACCATGGCTTGGGTCAGGTGCACCTTAGTCCTCAAGGAGGCATCTTTGCTCCACAGCACTTGAGAGAGCTTCTTTGCATCCAACTTGCCCAGTGCTATACATCATCTTATGTCCTAACTGCTGCTTCCACTGGCATTGATTGTAGAATCAAGCAATGTGAAGTCTTTGACAACTTCAGTCTTTTCTCCATTTGTTGTGATGCTGCTTATATTGAGTCCAGTTTTGAGGATTTTTGTTTTCTTTATATTGAGATGTAATCCATACTGCAGGCTCTATTCTTCAATTTTCGTCAGTAAGTGCTTCAAGTCATCCTCACTTTCAGCAAGCAGGTCAGCATATCACAAGTTGTTAATGATTCTTCCTCCAATCCTGATGCCATGTTCTTCTTAATATAATCCAGCTTCTCGGAATATTTGCTCAGCATATAGATTGAATAAGTATGATAGGATACAATCCTGATGCACTCCCTTCTTGATTTTAAACCATGTAGTGTCCCCTTGTTCTGTTCGAATGACAGCCTGCTGGTCTATGTACAGGTTCCTTATGAGTACGATGAAGTGTTCTGGAATTCTCATTCTTCTCAATGTTATCCACAATTTGTTATGATCCACACAATCAAATGCTTTTACATAGTCAATAAGTACAAGTAAACATCTGTCTGGTATTCTTTGCTTTGAGCTAAGATCCATCTGACATCAGCAGTGATATCCCTTGTTCTACGTCCTCTTCTGAATCCAGCTTGCATTTCTGGTAGTTCTCTGTCAATATACTACTGCAACCATTTTTGAATTCTCTTCACTAAGATTTTTTTTTTTTTTTTTTAGGATTTGGG
>NW_006931239.1:0-1513 GCF_000298275.1 Orycteropus afer afer
TTCTCTTAGGAGGTGGATGAACACCTCACCCTCACCCTCACTCTCCTCTGTGGCCTCCAGTGCTTGCTTCTGTACCGGCAACCCACTTGCCATCTTTGCAGCTCAAGGCTGCTGCTGCTGAAGCTCAAGAGGGCAGTGAGGCTTCAGCTGAGTAACTCAGCAAAGGATCCAGGGAGGCTGATGCCAGCATCAGTCAGGGAAGCTATTTCTCCTAACTTTGAAGTGCCGTCACCTTGCCTGGCTTCTTCCATGGAGCAGTACACAAAGGGGCAGGTGCCTTTCTCTGGCTTCCCCTGTCTGGTTGGCGTTCCCACCAGACAGCAGTGCCACCATCCAAAAAGGGAAAATTGCTGCTGTGGTGCCTTGGCTAAGGGCCCTTTGCTTCCTTTAGTCCTCCCTTCCAGGCATCCACAGTCAGTCCCTGGTGAGGCCCTCAACCTTTCGTGGGAAACCCTTGTGGAATCTGAAGGCAAGAGGACACCCAACATCTCTGTTGTTGGGACCCCTGTGCTCAACTGCCAGCCTAAAGGTTGGTGATTCGAGTCCACCCAGAGGAGAAGCAGGAGAAAAGCCCTAATGATCTGCTTCCATTATGATAACAGCTAAGGGGCAACTCTACTGTGCAACACACATGGCTGCCATGAGTCAGAACTGACTTGATGGCAACTCAAGAACAGGGCAAGCAGGGGGATGGCGAGCCTTTCAGCCTCAGTCACCACCACACTCCTACTGTCATCTGTCAACCACAAAACCAGGAGGAACGCTAACACTGGCAGGCTGGTCCGGCTGAGCAGCAGGAAGTTCTCTTCAGTTAGAGCAGCACTTCCTCCTCCCCAAATCAGCTAATGCCTGGACTTCCCACCAAAGACTGAAGAGAAGATGGAACGTAATGGAAAAGTAACCCACAATGACTGGGGAGATGTTTGCTACTGTGGTTTTCATATTTTGTAGCCACGGTGAAAGGAGGCTTTTCAGCAGGACAAGGGAGAGAACAGGCTCTGGTTTACATGAGCTGATGCCGTGTCAGGAGTCCCCCTTGAGACACTGCTATGTATTTCAGTTCTTTCCGAGATAGGCTCCTTGGACGAAAGCTCTCCTGTACAGTCATGAGGGTGATTCACTGCGCAAGGGCACCCAACTGAGGGGACAAGCAGGGGCTGAAATTCAGCCTGCAGTTCACTTGTCAGGCTGGCCATCTGCAAGGCTAGAGCCCCCAGAGGGGGTGCCATTTTCTGTTTTGAATAAAGGTGCATCATGGGCTAGTTGGGAGTGTCTGGGCAGTGTAAACGGTTAATGTGCTTGGCTGCTAACTGAAAGGTTGGAGGTTCGAGTCCACCCAGAGGCATCTTATAAGATGGGGATGGTGATTTACTTCTGAAAAAAATCAGTTATTGAAGCCCTGTGGAGGGCAGTTCTACCCTGACACTTATGGGGTAATCAGGAGTTAGAGTCGATGATGGTAACTGGTGGTAAGGAACTGCTGAGGTCCTGCCATGGACACTTGGTCAGTTTC
>NW_006931239.1:2258-2895 GCF_000298275.1 Orycteropus afer afer
TTTTTTTTTTTCTTTTGGTCTTAGTTAACACAGGTAAATGACTAGTTTGCTTTCAACCCAGGATTCTTAGAATTTATGTTAAGAATTAACATAAATTAGGAAATAAATTCTTAGAATTTATGCTAAGAATCCTTAATAAGATACTAGTCATGTGACTCAGGTTTTATAAGGATTTTCCTGTTCAATAGAGGGGGTGGAAATTCAGTCAGCATCAGAAGGGGAAACGCTACCAGTTCCAGGTGTGGAATCTCCATTTCCCAGCTGCCATCTTGATTCCTGTTCATTTGATGTTAACAGTGCAGGTGGGGCTCTTTGAACTCAGCAGCTTTTTTCTGATGAGCCAGTGAATGAGCTGGACTGAGTACTTCCTGTGCACCGAGCCCCATGCTCGAATCTTGCAGAGAACAGCATGGGAGAACGGTCTGTGCTATTAATAGAGTAGGCCATGGCAGACCTGCTCATTCAGTGCTCTTGTCTCTTGTCCAGGGGGTCTCGTTAGGTGCCACATGGTGGTCTTTACCACTAAGTTAGGTAGCATGAATCAAGGCCACTTCTGACAAGGACAATGGACCTGTAGCTCACCTTTACTCAGTCTTCCCAAATCAAGGCCAGGGCGCTTGACAAGACCTTGCCCCTG
>NW_006931240.1:0-2129 GCF_000298275.1 Orycteropus afer afer
TGGAAATCATGGGAGGACTGGTTCACGTGATCCTCTCCAGTAGCTTGTATGTAAATTCCTCAAGGAGTTTACACTCTTCTTAGTGTGTGTGTGTCAACTACCACACCAATTATGTAGAAAGTACACTCTAGATTTCAAATAATTAATTAGTGAAAAGACGCAATTTCTATTTACAAAGGGTAAGAGTTCTTTTATAAGCTCCAGGCTCACAAATGTGAAATTCTTATAAAACAAAACTTTGTTTCAGGGGCTGTGATACAAATCAATTCTCCTTTTCTGAAATAGAGAGCGTATGATAGCTCAAACAACATTATATACTCCATGTGACTCTTCTTCCTTGCTTCAAATGATATACAGGAGGACACATCTTTGCCCGTAATTCCCTCAAATACTGTCTTCTCTTAGCTTTCACTGCTCTATATCATCATGGAGTGTAGAGATTTCAATTTTATAAGTATCTCTTTTCCTACTGTTTATATGTGCCTAACATCTAGAATCATTTCCCCTGTCATTCTTGCATTTTCTCCTGCCATTTCCACTGCATCATGTTAAAAACAAAAACAGCACACAAAGTCTTCTACAAAGAAGATGCTAATCTCTTGGTGAAATCTAGAAGTTAACTGTTTCCTGTCCATTAGTAAAAATAGGACATGCATAATGATTGGCCAAAAAAGAGTGGCATAGTTCTTGAAATTTTTATCCTGTCAAAAAAATGAAAAATCAAAATTTTACTTTACTGGGTTTATTTGTACAAATCTGAACATACCCATGAACAATAATTTACATTAATCTTCTAAGAGCTGGGAGTTTGTAATAATTTAGAATGCAAATTTCTAGTTTATAATCCAAATCTCAAGTAATATTTATCTTATAATTAATAGCTTATTTGTGCAGATAGCACACAGGCTAGAAAAGAGAAACAAAGAATAATCTCTTAAATAGGCATAATTTCTGGTAGATTCTTGAGGCTGAAATTGTCAAAAAAAAAAAAAAAAAGTTCCCAATGGCATTTCTCAATAAATAAGAGTTTCCTTCGGTTTTAGAATAAGTAAATTTGTCTTTGAGGATAAGAAGAAGAATCTGGTTGGTCTACCAGGCTAATAATGGTAATCCAAAAGGAATGACATGCCTGGTGCCTTACTTGGAAGTGGTGATCAGCAATGAAGCCAAGACACTGAAGAGAGAACCTCCCATATGCATTTTTTGGGGTAATTCTCTGATCAGTGTAATACACACACCTTTCCTTTTCTATTAATTTTGACCAGCTTAATCAGAGAGTCTGAGTCTAGATTCTTTTCTATGCTAGTTTGACATTCCTTGATGTTGTTGTAGTAAGTGAGATGAAGTCTGGCCATTCTCACTTCCAAGGAGCATTCCAGGTGCACTTCCTCCAGGACAGATCTGTTAGTTCTTTTAGCAGTCCATGGTACTTTCAGCATTCTTTGCCAGCACCACAACTCAAAAGCATCAACTCTTCTTTGATCTTCCTTATTCATTGTCCAGCTCTCACATGCATACAAGGTGATTGGAAATATCATGGCTTCTGTCAGGCGCACATTAGTCCCCAAGGAGACATCCTTGCTCCTCAGCATTTGAAACAGTTCCTTCGCGGTTCACTTTCCCAATGCTACACGTTGTCTAATGTCCTGATTGTTGCTTCCATTTGCATCGATGGTAGAACCAAGCAATGTGAAGTCTGACTATTTCAATCTCTTCTCCATTTATCATAATGCTGCTTATAGGTCCAGTCGTGAGGATTTTTGTTTTCTTTATATTCAGACGTAATCCATACTGCAGACTGTATTCTTCAACCTCCATCAGTAAGTGACTCAAGTCATCCTCACTTTTAGCAAGCAAAGTTATATCGTCTGCGTATCTCAGGTTGTTAATGATTCTTCCTCCAATCCTGATGCCAAATTTTTCTTCATATAGTCCAGCTTCTCGGATTCTTTGCTCAGCATATAGATTAAATAAGTATGGGAAAAGGATGCCCTGACACGCCCCCTTCCTGATTTTAAACCATGCAGTGTTCCGTTGTTCCATTCGAACGACAGCCTCCTGGTCACGGTACATGTTCCTCATGAGTCAATCAAGTGCTCGGGAATTCCCATTCTTCTCAATGTTATCCA
>NW_006931241.1:0-1155 GCF_000298275.1 Orycteropus afer afer
AACATTTACCTCAAGTAGATACACTCCTTGGAGAGAACAATCATGGGAGAAAGAAGGGCTGCTTATGCACAGGGAGACAGCTCAGAGTGCAGGAGTGTATGGAGGGATGGATACTGGGAAGAGGTAACTATGGGGAGGAAGTGGGAGAGGAGCTGTTGCATTGTGGTAAACTTGTGGTCAATGACATGAGACAAAGTATATGTGACCTGCTATATGGAAAGTGTTTTTGCTCTGTAAATCTTCACCCAAATCACACACACACACAAAAAAAGGATATTCTGTAATAGTAATACCTGTTTAAAAGAAATGAAACCAAAGCACCCATAGTTCTCCACACACACCTGTTATGAATATGCTTATATTTGTGTAGCAGCCCTTGTTCATATATGCACATATTTCCATATAGTTGTGATTATTGAGATATAACTTGATCTTCTGAATTTTAGTTTAACATGGGTTGCTATATCCATTTCTTAGTAGAAACCAAAGATTTCAAATTGCCTGATCATTTCTGTACTTAAAATATATAATTTATTTATAAGATGATTGGATGCCAAAACTTAGTGGAGGAGCAAAGGGTAGGAAGCTAACATTTATGGAGTACTTAGAACATGCCAGGCCCTTGGCCAGGCCCTTCAGACATTTCACTAATCCTCACAACAACCTGATGAGGTAGGTGTTATTATCTCCTTTTTACAGAGACACAAACTGTAATTTAAAAATAACTCAATTATAAGATTAACCAAAGAACATCCTTGGATGAACTTAGATGTTTCTGGTGATACATTCAGTTGGATTTTCTTATGGTATGAAGAATAAGTCAGAATAACAGAAGTGTGTTTTGTTTTTTCCTTTATTTATTTATTTTATTTGGGTGAAGATTTACAGAGCAAATTCACTTTCCATACTGCAGGTCACATATACTTTGTCTCATGTCATTGACTACAGTTTACCACAATGCAACAGCTCCCCTCCCACTTCCTCCCCATAGCTACCTCTTCCCAGTAACCATCCCTCCTTACTCTCCTGCACCCTGAGCTATCTCCCTGTGCATAAGCAGCTCTTCCTTCTCCCATGATTGTTCTCTCCAGGACGTGTGTCTACTTGAGGTAAATGTTTAACTCACATGCCTGTACTTTGTTTGGCTGGAAACCA
>NW_006931241.1:2250-2731 GCF_000298275.1 Orycteropus afer afer
GGGTGGTTCAGGCTTTTCTTGGTGGTTTTTTATCGTTGGCCCATTGGTGGAGAAGGAGGAAGTGGCTCTCACTCAGTAAGTGAAGTCACAGGAGGCGTGGGTGTAGTTGTGTCTTATGAAGACTGTTGTTGTCTCCCACTCAGTTAGACACAAATTTCAATTGAATAACCATCAAAAAATTAAAAGCTCATGGATGAAAAACACCCCATGTAATCACACAGAAACAGTAACCAAAAAAAGAGAAAAGGGGAAAAAAAGAGGAAAAAACAAGCAACCCTGCAATATAAGGGGATAGGGCACTAAGAAGAAAAAATAAAAGTAGAGAAGGAAAATAATAATTGAAGAAAAAAACAGGAAGAATGCAAAAAGAAAAACAAGGAATGGAGTTAGTCATGAGAAAAAAAAAGGTGGGGGGGGAGAAAAAGAAAAACCTTAAATTGGGGGGAGCAGAATTTCAACCAGGCACAGGGAAAAGAAAAAA
>NW_006931242.1:0-514 GCF_000298275.1 Orycteropus afer afer
GCTTCCATTGGCATTGATTGTAGAACCAAGTAACATGAGTCAGCCCCAGGGTTACAGGTGAGGAGAGACAACTCAGGGATGCCCAAAGTAACAAGCAGGAAGAGCAGGAGAAAGGTGATTAAAAGCCAGGAAGCCAGAGAGAAGAGCAATCAGCCGAAGGAATTAGGTGAGGAGAGGAAACTCAGGCCTGCCTGGAGTAGCAGGCCGGAAGAGCAGGAGAAAGGGTATAAAAGCCAGGATCCCGGATAGAAGAGCAGTCAGCCCCAGGGTTACAAGTGAGGAGAGACAATTCAGGGACACCCGAAGTAGCAAGTGGGAAGAGCAGGAGAAAGGAGATTAAAAGCCAGGAATCCAGAGAGAAGAGCAATCAGCCGAAGGGATTAGGTGAGGAGAGGAAACTCAGGTCCACCCAGAGTAGAAGGCTGGAAGAGCAGGAGAAAGGGGATAAAAGCCAGGAATCTGGACAGAGGAGCAGTCAGCCCCAGGGACAACTCAGGGACGCCCAAAGCAGCAG
>NW_006931242.1:1670-4050 GCF_000298275.1 Orycteropus afer afer
GCTCATTGGTCCAGTTGTGAGGATTTTTGTTTTCTTTATGTTGAGATGTAATCCATACTGCAGACTGTATTCTTCAACCTTCATGAGTAGGTGCCTTAGGGCCCCTAAAATTGCCCCTATTTTTCTTTTATGAACTTTATAGTTTTAAGTTTTACGTTTAAGTCTTTGATCCATCTGGAGTTAGTTTTTGTGTATGGTGTGAAGTATAGATCTTATTTCATTTTTCTGCAAATGAATGTCTAGGGTTTCCAGCACCATTTGTTAAAGAGGCTATCTCTTCCACCATTTAATGGATTTCTGCCCTTTGTCAAATATCAGATGACCATAGGTTGATGGATCTATTTCTGGATTCTCTATTCTGTTCCACTGGTTATGTGTCTGCAAAAAGGACAAGGAAGCCACATATTCTGACCTCCTAGAACCCCACAAGAGGAAGGCAGAATCACCATCAATAGCCTAAGGCCTATTACTGCAAGGCCAGACATGCTGCCTCCCTCCATCCCTTTCATCAACTGTTCCTCCCAAAGCACCACCACCTCTCTCCTGGGTTCAATGATTTGCTGCAGTGGCCACACAGAACTCACAGATTATGAGGTTTATGAGGGAAGCACCAGGTTACAATTCAAGCTCAGGAAAAACGCTCAGTCTCCCTCCCAGCCCACCATCTGTCAGCCAAGTCTCTCATAGTCTCTCTCCCAACAGTCCATGTCCCTCGGTGTCTTACTCAGCAATGCATGTCCCTTGCGTCTCTTTCCCAGCAGCATGTGTCTCTTTCAGGAGCACGTGTCTCTTTCAGCAGCACGTCTTCCTCAACCAGCAATCAGAGAGAGTTCTGCCTCTAGGAGGCCTCCTTTTGAGCCTGGCAGAGTGGCCAAACTAGCCTATCATAGCATCAGAACTCTAAGCACCTAAGATAGAGTGGGAACCTCCCAGAACATTGTTTTGTGCCACTCGTAACAGAAATACTCCAGGTGGACAACTTTAGCAATCAGGAGCTCCTCAGTTGCTCATAGCAAATCCGACCTTAGAGTTTACAAAGACTTATGGGTAGAAAAGCCACACTAAGTAATTTACCACACCACAGTGTCTGTCATTACCTGATAGGCTGTTCTTACTACTGTGGCTGTATAGCAGGTTTTGAGATCTAGGAGTGTGAGATCTCCTACTTTGTTCTTCTTCTTTAGTAGTACTTTGCTTATCCAAGGTCTCTGTCCTTTCCATATAAAATTAGTGATTTGTCTTTGCTAACCAGAAGGCTGGTGGTTCAAACCCACCAGCCACTCCTTGGAAAGCAGATTGGGCAATCTACTTCCATAGTGATATCACCTTGGAAACCCAAGGAGTGTTCACTATGAGTCGGATCCTACTCGACGGCAGTGTGTTTGGTTTGGAAATAATGTTGATGGAATCTGGTTGGGATTGCATTGAATGTATTGATTGCTTTTCACAATGTTCAATTTTCCTATCCATGAGCATGGTGTGCTCTTCCGTTTATGCAGATCTCTTACTGTTTCTTAAGGTAGTGTTTTGTAGTTTTCTTTGTACAGGTCTTTTGTGTTCCTGGTAAGATTTGTTCCCAAGTATCTTTTTTTGGCAGCTATTATAAATGGTAATGGTTTCATTCTTTCCTTTTCAGAGACCTCTTTGCTGGTGTAGAGGAATCCAACTGATTTTTGTATGTTTATCCTGTATCCTGACACTGTGCTAAATGTTTCAATATCATCTAGTAGAATTCTTGCTGAGTCTGTTGGGTTTTTCACACACAGGATCAGATCATCTGCAAATAGGAATAGTTTTACTTCTTCCTTACCTGTTTGGATGCCTTTGATTTCCCTTTCTTGCCTTATTGCTCTGGGAAGGCCTTCCAATACAATGTTGAATAGAGGTGGTGATAGAGGGCATCTTTGGTTCCTGTTTGCCAGGGGAATGGTTTCAGTTTCTCTCCACTGACAATAATGGTGGATGTAGGTTTTGCATATACGCTCTTCTATGTTTGCCTTTCTGTCTAAGTTGAGTCTCTTGTAGAGACTTGATAGGTCATGTTTTCTTATCCATTCTGCAACTCTCCAACTCTTGAGGGGTGCATTTAATACACTTACATTCAGTGTAATTATTGACAAGTATGAATTTATTGCTGTCATTTTGTTATGTGTTTCTTTTTTTTTTCATGGTGTTGCTGATTTCATTGTTTCATATAATTTTCTGTGCTAAGTTCTTACTTTATGAATCATACTAACATTCCTGCATTGCTATTGCTTTAGGCCGGAAGAGCAGGGAAGGGAATAAAAGCCTTGAGACCCAGGCTTACAGGTGAGGAGAGACAATGCAGGGATGCCAGAGTAGCAGGCCGGAAGAGCAGGGAAGGGGATAAAAGCCTTGA
>NW_006931243.1:0-1282 GCF_000298275.1 Orycteropus afer afer
GATGTCATGCTTGGTAGGGTGGAGGGTCGACGAAAGAGGGGAAGGCCTTCAATGAGATGGATTGACATGGTGGCTGCAATGATGGGCTCAAGTATAGCAGGGATCATGAAGCTGGTGCGGGATTGGACAGTGTTTCATTCTGCTGTGCATGGGGTCGCTATGAGATGGAAATGACTCGACAGCACCTAACAAAAACAACAACATATTCATGAGGGATATTGGCCTGCAGTTTTCTTTTTTTTTTTCCTTTTTCTTCTTGTTTTTTTTTCCCCTACCCAGTGTCCTCTCCTCCCTACCCTGCAACCCTCCTCCTGTGCTGCTCATAATTATGCACTCCTGTTTGTCCTGCATTTCCTCAGTTTGAATGTTGGTCCTTTGGTGTCCCATGGTCTATTGCTCTAAGGATGTATTACCATTGAGTGTGTGGGTGCAGTATCCTGGGTTGAGTGGTCTGCATGTACATCTTGTTAACTATTGGGCTGGAAGTCCGCCTGTGGGGGTGAGTTTTATTCCAGGTGCCGAATGTATTTCAGGGCCATAGTATTCAGAGTCTCACTAGATTTCATTTGAGTAGGAATTCTGGTCATTATTGAGTTTTGGGGTTTTGTTCCACGTTTTCCCTCCCACTCTATCCAGGATCTCCAGATTTGATCCTTTCCTGAGTGGTTGGCATTGGTAGCTGAGCATCATCCAGTTCTTCTGGTCTCGAGGGCCATCGTGTCCTAGGGTTGATTGCTTCTAAATGCCCATTTGTGTGTGTGTGTGTGTGTGTGCGTTCTTCTTCACTTCCAAAACTAGGAGACCATTAGCTGCATCTTAGATTGGTGCTTGAAAGCTTTCAAGACCCCAGTTGCTACTTACCAATGTACGATGTGGAGCAATGCTTTTTTATGTATTTTGTTGTGCTATTGAGTCTGGTGTACCCCAGTACTATGGTCCTGAGGTAGTATCTCTATTGGATCTCTCTCCCATAGTGTAGGGATGTCTGTGAGGGATTACTCCGTGTCTGTGTTCTATTGTTTCTGTAAGGACTGCAGGTATTTTTTTTTATCACTAGTGTCTGTACAAGATTAGCCTCAGCTGAGTCTATCCTTGGTCTAGAGCATACCTCTGTTCACTGACCCCTGTCTGATCATCTCAGGTGTTTATGTGTTTATCTGTATAGCCTAGTGTTTGGTGTTAATGGCAATGTGGTATTGTGGACACATTGGTTGGTTTTAGCATCTGTCGTCTATCTCTTATGTGCACAGTTCAGTGTCCTCTCCTTTCTCAATGTTATCAT
>NW_006931243.1:3142-3746 GCF_000298275.1 Orycteropus afer afer
GTTGTTGTTGTTGTTATCTGGAGATTGACTCCTTTATTTCTCTGTGTACAATTTTTATGGGCTTATTTTGAGCATCCATTTTTGGTTGGTTTCTCAGTGGTGGTGTCAACTGTCTTGATTTGTAATTTATTGTTCTCTGTTGTGGGTTCTTTATTGGAAGAAATCCCTTTAGCATCTCTTTAGGGTTGTTCTGGGCTTCACAAATCCCCTTAATTTCTGTTTGTCTGAGAATATCTTGATTTCACCCCCATATTTGAGGGACAGTTTGGATGGATATATAATTCTTGGTTCCCAATTACTTTCCTTCAAGACTTTATATATGCCATCTTCCTGTCTTCCTGCCTGCACAGTTTCTGCTGAGAAATAAAAGTTTAGTCTTATTGATTGTCCGTCGTTGGTGTCATTTTCTTTTTCCCAAGTGGCTCCCAAGATTTTTTCATTGGGTTTGTTTTGGAAAGTTACATTATTATATGTCTTGGTGATGTTCTCTTGGAGTCTATCCTGTATGGGGTTTGTTGAGCTTTGTGGATGGATATCTCTCCTTCCTTCATGATATGGGGGAAGTTTTCTGTTAGCAAGTCTTCCACAATTTTCTCAGGTTTTT
>NW_006931244.1:0-1328 GCF_000298275.1 Orycteropus afer afer
AAAGACATCACTCAAAAGGAAAACTACAGACCAATATCCCTCATGAATATAGATGCAAAAATCTTCAACAAAATCCTAGCCAATAGACTCCCACAACACAAGAAAATCATTCATTATGACCAAGTGGAGTTCATATCAGGTATGCAGGGATGGTTCAACATTGGAAAAACAATCAACATCATCCACCACATAAATAAAACAAAGGAGAAGAATCACATGATCATATCAATTGATGCAGAAAAAGCATTTGATAAAATCCAACACCCATTCCAGATCAAAACTCTCACAAAATAGGAATAGAAGGGACATTCCTCAACATAATAAAGGGCATGTATGCAAAACCAACAGCCAACATTATTCTCAATGGAAAGAGACTGAAACCATTCCTCTTGAGAGCAGGAACCAGACAAGGATGCCAGCTATCACCACATCTACTCAACATTGTACTGGAAGTCCTAGCCAGGGCCATAAGACAAGAAAGGGAAATCAAAGGCATTCAAATCAGCAAGAAAGAAGTCAAACTATCCCTATTTGCTGATGATATGATCCTCTACCTAGAAAACCCAAGAGACTCAGCCAAAAATCTACTGGTACTAATTGAGAGATTTAGCATCGTTGCAGGATATAAGATCAAAGTCCAAAAATCAGTTGGATTCCTCTACACCAACAAAGAGATTGCTAAAAAAAGAAATAGGAAATCAATACCGTTTACAATAGCTACCAAAAAAATAAAATACTTGGGAATAAATCCTACCAGGGACAGAAAAGACCTCTACAAAGGAAACTATAAAAAACTACTTCAAGAAACCATAAGAGATCTATGTAAATGAAAGAACATCCTATGCTCATGGATAGGAAGATTGAACATTGTGAAAATGTCAATTCTACCCAAAGCAACATATACATTCAATATAATCCCAATCCAGATCCCATCAGCATAATTTAGGGATATGGAAAATACAGTCATTAACTTTATATGGAAAGGAAAGAGACCTCGGATAAGCAAAGCACTATTGAAGAAGAAGAACAAAGTAGGAGATCTCAACTGCTGGATCTCAAAACCTACTATACAGCCACAGTAGTCAAAACTGCATGGTACTGGTTTAATGACAGATATATATACCAATGGAATAGAATTGAGAACCCAGAAATAGATCCATCGACCTATGGTCAGCTGATCTTTGACAAGGGGCTGAAATCCATTTAATGGGAAGAGAATATTTGTTTAGTAAATGGTGCTGGCAAAACTGGAGATCCATTTGCAGAAAAATGAAACAAGATCTGTACCTCACACCATACACAAAAATGAACTCCAGATGGATCAAAAA
>NW_006931244.1:2351-4123 GCF_000298275.1 Orycteropus afer afer
AGGGAACAC
Organism: Orycteropus afer afer; assembly: GCF_000298275.1. NCBI lineage: Eukaryota > Metazoa > Chordata > Mammalia > Tubulidentata > Orycteropodidae > Orycteropus > Orycteropus afer. The sequence continues at coordinate 2,361 of NW_006931244.1, forward strand.
TGTTAGATAGATAAAGATAAGTATTGATTTGGGTGAAGAGAAGGGCAATGTACCAAATGTGAGTGACCAATATGGCAGCATTGAGGAAGAGAAAGACATAGAGAGGTACATGGGAGGTATAGACAACAAAGATGAACCCTTTTGCACATACAGTACTACGTTGTCAGTGAAGGCAAACATGGGTATACGGGTGGATAGATGGGTGGACGGATGGACAGGCTGAACTAGTAGGTATGTCTATGAAGTGAGTGTGTACTCAAGAACATGTATAGGTTTGGCAGACAACAGTCCTATAAGTTTATGTGTATGATCTGAATTCCCACATGTATGGTAGAGCTGACAAGAGGCAAGGTGGTAGTCACTGCTTGGTCACAGCCAGCTACCCAGAGGGACCAAGTAGTTGAACTTGCGGGCTCAGGACCATAGTTGCAGGAGACATAAAGCTCAATTGGCATATCATACTACACAAAACATTGTTCCACCTCCTACTTTGGTGAGTAGCGACTGGGATCTTAAAAACTTGCCAGCTGCCATATAAATGCAATGATGGGTGTCTCCTCATCCAGAGCAAAGAATAATGAAGAAAACCAAGAATTCATGGATACAATCAGTCCTAGTGACTGTTACACCATCCAATCTGCAGCATATATGACTGAGACCAGAAGAACTAGATGGTGCCTGGCTACCAATGTTGGAAAGGGATCTATGTAGGATATCCTGGATAGAGAGGGAGAATAATGTGGACAAAACTCAAAATCATTTGGAGAAAAAAAAAGGGGGGGGGCGCGACCTGGTTTGCTGGTCCTATAGAGCCTGGTAGAACCACTGAGATTATGGTCCCTAGCTGCCCTTCACGTCTGGAATTGAACCCACTTCTATGGCTTCTAGGCAAGCAAAAGACAGGCATATGAGTTGAACATTTACCTGAGGTAGATACACTCCTTGAAGAGAAAAATCATGGGAGAAAGAAGGGCTGGTTATGTACCAGGAGACAGCTCAGGGGGCAGGAGGGCATGGAAGGATGGACACAGGGAAGAGGTAATTATCGGGAGGAAGTGGGAGGGGAGCTGTTGCATCATGATAAATTGTGGTCAATATCATGAGACAAAGCATATGTGAACTGCTGTATGGAAAGTGAATTTGCTGTGTAAATTTTCACCCAAATCACAATAATTAATAAATGAATGAATGAATGAATGTATTAACTTGAAATTATTGGTGTTCTGAGAACCACCCAGGCATTATGTACTCTGGGTCGCCTATATCCTTGGCCATATCATTAACTGTTCCCAAGCCACTATCCTGCTTGGGCCTGTTACAGACTCACAAATTAGCAAGAGCAGCAAAAGGAAGTGGCAAAAGTTCTTTCTTTCTTTCTTTTTTTTTTAAATTGTGATTTGGGTGAAAATTTACACAGCAAATTCACTTTCCATACAGCAGTTCACATATGCTTTGTCTCCTGATACCACAATTTACCACAAGGCAACAGCTCCCCTCCCACTTCCTCCCGATAGTTACCTTTTCCCTGTGTCTATCCCTCCATGCACTCCTGCTCCCTGAGCTATCTCCCTGTGCATAAGCAGCCTTTCTTACTCCCATGATTTTTCTCTCCAAGGAGTGTATCTATCTCAGGTAAATGTTCAACTCATATGCTTTTCTTTTGTTTGGCTGAAGCTACAGGTGTGGGTTCAATTCCAGACCTGAAGGGCAGCTAGGGGCCATAGTCTCAGTGGTTCCACCAGGCTCTATCAGACCAGCAAATC
>NW_006931245.1:0-4132 GCF_000298275.1 Orycteropus afer afer
GGGGTCCTCCTGTCCTGTTGCCCCTAGAAAGCAGGCCTGAGAGGAACAAGGGAGTGCTGTAGTGACAGCATCTGCCACTATCGTTTGCTCCCCGTTGGTGCAGGCCTGGTGTTCAGTGGGATCTGCTTCCTCCCAGCACTTGATGTGGACTGTCTTTCCTAGCAGCTATTCTGTGGGACGTGTGAGGGTTGCATTTCTCTGATGATGAACGAGGTTCAGCACCTTTTCATGGGTTTATTGGCTATTTTGACATTCTTTTTAAGTGCCTGTTTAAATCTTGTGTCCACTTTCTCAGAGTTGCCTGTCTTTTTATACTTTATTTGCAGGGTTTCTTTATGTATTTTTTCTATGCATCTGTGGACTGCAATATCATTTCCTACTCTAGGACTATGCCTTTTCATCTTTTAATGGTATCTTTTGATAAACAGATTGAATATATTCTGACTTACTCATTTTTTTTTTTAGTACTTAATTCTGTGTTTGAGAAACTTGTGCCTACTCTCAGGTTATGTAAATTGTTTCCTGTGTTTTTCTTCCTGAAGGCTTTATTGTTTTACAAAACTTTTAAACGCAGATTTATAACCTGTCTGTGATTTATTTTTGTATATGGTGTGAGGTGGAGGCCCTTACTGATTTTCTGCCTGTTAGAACTGCCCATTATTGATAGAAGGGCATTGGAGTCTTGAACTATAACAGAAACTGTTTGGTTTTGCAACTTACACTTAGGTCAGTGATCCATTTCGGGTTCATTTGTTTTTGAAAGATGTAAGCTCTGTATCTAGATTCATTTTTTAAATGTGTTTATTTTTACACGTGGCTTTCTGGCTGTAGCTGTCTGGTTGTACCTGTGTGGTTGTTCCAGCACCATCTGTTGATGGTGAAAAGACTCCTTTCTTCATGGGTTGCCTTTGCTCCTTTGTCAAGGATCTGCTGGCTGTATTTGTGTGAGTCTGTTTCTGGGCTCTCTGTTCAGTTCCACTGATCAGTATTTCTGTTCCTTCATCACTACCACACTGTCTCAATCTGGAGCTTTGTAGTAAGTCTTGAAGTTGGGAAATACCAGTCCTCCCACTTTGTTCGTCAAGACTCTGTTGGCTATTCTGCGTCCTTTGCCCTTCTATATAATCTCTAAAATCAGTTTGATGATAATCCACTATTATTATAACTTGATAGGATTTAGGCTGGGCTTGTGTTGACTCTGTAGGTTAAGTAGGGAAAACTTGACACCCCAATAATATTAAGTCTTCCTATGCATGAACAAGGACTAGCCCTCCATGTGTTTAGATCATCTTTCTTTTATCAGTCTTGTAGTTTTCATCATACAGATCTTGTACATATTTTGTTAGATATATACTTATTCTTTAATTTCTTGGTGCTAATGTAAATATTGCTGATGTTAAAGTGTTGAAAAGCAAAGATGCCACTTTGAAGACTAAGGTGTACCTGACCCAAGCCATGGTATTTTGAATTACCTCATATACATGTGAAAGCTGGACAATGAATAAGGAAGACCAAAGAACTGATGCCTTTGAATTGTGGTGCTGGGAAAAAATACTGAAAATACCATGGCCTACCAGAAGAACAAACAAGTCTGTTCTGGAAGGAATGTGGCCAGAATGCTCCTGAGAAGGAAGGACGGCCAGATTTTGTCTCAGCTCCTTTGGTCACGTGGTCAGAGGGACTATTTCCTGGAGAAGGATACCATGCTTGGTATAAAGTTGGAGGGTCAGAGAAAAAGGGGAAGGTCCTTACCGAGATGGATGGACACAGTGGCTACAACGATAGGCTCAACCCTAGCAAGGATTGTGAGCTGGTGGAGGACCAGGCAGTGTTGCGTTCTGTTGTGCATGGGGTCGCTGTAAGTCAGAATCGACTCGATGACACCTAACAACAATGTCAACAGTTTTGTTTTTAATTCCAATTTCCAGTTGTTCATTGCTAGTACACAGGAAGTGGCTTTTGTTACCCTGAAGCCTGGCTATAACTGCTTATTACTTCTGGGAGTTATCTTGTCAATTCCTTGGGATTTTCTACGTAGATGATCTCATCATCTGTGAACACAGCTTTATCTTTTTTTTCCCAACCTATATACATTTTATCTACTTTTCTTATCTAGCTGCATTAAGCTAGGACTTTAATGGTCCTGAAGGAATAAATCCAAGCTTCACTGAAGGCACTGGTGAAAAACAAGCCTCCAGGAATTGACTGAATACCACCTGAGATGTTTCAACATATGGATGCTATACACTGGAAGCGCTCATCTATGCCAAGAAAATTAGAAGACAGCTTCCTGGCCAACCGATTGGAAGAGATCTGTATTTGTGCCCATTTCTAAAAATGGTGATCCAACAGAATGTGGAAATTAATATCACATGCAAGTAAAATTTTGCTGAAAATAATTTAAAAATGGTTGCTGCAGTACATAGAGAACTATCAGAAAGTCAAGCCAGATTCAGAAGAAGGTGTAGAATGAGGGATATTGCTGCTGATGTCATATGAATGTTGGCTGAAAGCAAAGAATGTTGGAAAGACGTTTACCTGTGTTTCATTGACTGTGCAGAGGCTTTTGACTGTGTGGATCATTAAGAAAGTATGGATAACATTGTGAAAAATGGGTATTTTAAAACACTTAATTGTACTCATGAGGAACCTGTACAAGAAGCAGTCGTATGAACAGAGTAACAAGATACTACTGCATGGTTTAAAATCAGGGCGGGTATAAGTCAGGGTTGTATTCTTTTACCACACTTACCCAATCTGTGCTGAGCAAATAATCCGGGAAGGTGGAGTATATGAAGAACACGGCATCAAAATTGGAAGAAGACTCATTAACAACTTGCCGTATGCAGCTGACCCAACCTCGCTGAAAAGTGTGGAGGATGTGAGGCATTTATTGATGAAGATCAAAGACTACAGCTTTCAGTGTGGATTACATCTCAACATAAAGAAAACAAAAATCCTGACAACTAGACCAATAAACAATATTATGGTAAGTGGAGAAAAGATTGGTGCTGTGAAAGATTTCATTTTACTTGGATCCACAATCACTGCTCATGGAAGCAGCAGTCAAGACATCAAATGACATATTGCACTAGGCAAGTCTGCGGCAAAAACTCCTTTAAAGTGTTAAAGAGCAAGTGTTAAAGTCAGTTTGAAGACTTAAGGTGTACTAGACCCAAGCCATGGTATTTTCAGTCGCCTGATATGCATGTGAAAGGTGGACAATGAATAAGGAGGACTGCAAAAGAATTGATGCCTCTGAATTGTGCTGTTGGTGAAGAATACTGAATATTATACCATGGACTTCCAAAGGTAGTACAGCCAGAAAGTTCCTTAGAGTGAGAATGGTGAGAGTTCATCCCCCGGATGTTGGACATGTCATCAGGAGAGACCAGTCTCCTAGAGGACATCATGCTTGGTAATGTAGAGGGCAGTGAAGAAGAGGAGCCTCAATGAGATGGACAGACCCGGTGGGTGCAACAGTGGGCTCAAGCCCAGTCATGACTGTGAGAATGGCACAGGACGGGCCAGTGCTTTGTTCTGTTGTACACAGGTTCGCTCTGAGTCAGAACCAACTTGGCGTCCCCAAACAACAACAGCATGACTTGGAGTATCATGTTGACAAGATGTGATGAGAGAGGACAGAGGACACCCTTGTCGTGTTCCCAGTCTTTGGGAGAAAGCTTCCAGTTTCTCATCATTAAGTACAACATCTTCTATTACCCAGTCATTTTTGTGGAGGGTGTTATTCAGTTTCCATGCATTTGCCCTTTTTTCTGCTGGTCTTCCTAGTGTTGATTTCTAATTTTATAGCATCGTGATCTGAGATGATGCTTTGCAGTACTTCCGTGTTTTTAAATGTATTTGAGACTTGCTTTGTGACCTAACATACAATCTATGCTGGAGAATGTTCCACGTGCGTTGGAAAACAATGTATATTGTGCTGTTGTTGGGTAAAGTTCTCTGTAGGGAGCTCTGGTGGCACAGTACCTAAGGCATTTCACTGCTAACCAGAAGGCTGGTGGTTCAAACCCACCAGCCACTCCTTGGAAGGAAGACTGGGCAATCTCTTTCTATAGTGATACCGCTGTGTAAACCCAAGGGGGGGGGTCACTGTGAGTCAGATCCAACT
>NW_006931246.1:0-2236 GCF_000298275.1 Orycteropus afer afer
GTTGGGGCATAAATTTGAATAACAGTCATATTAATGGGTCTTCCTTGTATTTAGCAAATACTAAAACAACAGCAACAAATGAAATGATGACATGATTTATAAACAAAATGAACTCAGCACAGAAAACTATTGGAACAAAGAAACTAGGAACACCATGAAAAATCACATAAATGGCACCAACAAATTCATACTTGTCAATATTACACTGAATGTCAATGGATTTAATGTACCACTCAAGAGACGGAGAGTTGCAGATTGGTTAAGAAAACATAACCCATCAATATGCTGTCTACAAGTGATGCACCTTAGAGAGAAAACAAAAATAGACTAAAAACCAAAAGTTGGAAAAAGATATAGCAAGGAAATGGCAACCAAAAAAGAGTAGGAGTGGCAATATTAATTTCTGTTAAGACTGATTTTGAGACACAAGGAAGGACATTATATAATGATTAAAGGATCAATTGAACAAGAAGATAAAACCATAATCAATATCTATGGACCCAATGAAAGAGCTCCAACATACATAAATCAGACTTTAACAGAATTGAAAAAACAAATAGATGACTCCACAGTCGTAGCAGGAGACTTTAATACACCACTTTCAATCAGAGATAGAACAATTGGCAAGAAACTCAACAAAGAGAAGTAAATGATACATTCACCAACTTGACCTTATAGATACCTACAGAACCCTTCACCCAACAACAGCACAATATACATTCTTTCCCAGTGCACATGGAACATTGCAGGATAGACCATACATTAGGCCACAAAGCAAACCTTAATTAATTTAAAAACATTGAAATACTGCAAAGCATCTTCTCAGATCACAATGCTATCAAATTAGAAATTAACACTAGGAAGATCAACAAAAAAGGGATAATACATGGAAACTTAATAACACCTTTCTTAATAACAACAGGGTAATAAAATAAATTAAAAAATGAAATTAAAACATTCCTTGAATCAAAGGAGAATAAAAACACAAAATACTAAAATCATTGGGACACAGCAAAAGCAGTGATCAAAAGTCAATTTATAGCAATAAATGCACACATCAAAAAAGAAGAGCCAAAATCAACATTTTAAACCAACATCTCCAACAATTAGAAAAAGATCAGCAAGAAAAGCCTATAGTCACCAAAAGAAAGGAAACAATAACGATTTGAGCAGAAATCAATGAAACAGAAAATAGAAAGGCAATAGAAAAAAATCAACAAGACTAGAAGTTGGTTTTTTGAAAAGATAAATTTGATAAACCACTGGTAAATTTAACAAAGGAAAAGAGGAAGAGAATACAAATAACACAAATAAGAAATGAATTAGATGGCACAACAGAAACAACTGAAATAAAAAAGATAATAACAGGATACCATGAAGAACTGTACCTCAACAAATTTGTAAATCTAGAAGAAATGGAAAGATTTCTAGAAACACACCACTAACCAAAACTAACACAGACTGAAGTGGAAAAGTTGAATAGACCCATAACAAAAGAAGAAATTGAACAGGTCATAAAAAATATACCAACCAAAAAAAAAAAAAAAAAGGCCTGGCCCAGACAGTTTTACTGAAGAATTCTACCAAATTTTCTGAGAACTGACATCAATTCTACTCAAACTTTTCCAAAACATAGAAAAGGATGGAAACCTCTCAAATTCATTTTGTGAAGTAAGCATTACCTTGATACCCAAACCAGGCAAAGGAAAACTACAGATCAATATCGTTCATGAAGGTAGACGCAAAAATCTTCAGCAAAACCCTAGCGAATACACTCCAACAACATATCAAAAAAATAATAATAATACATTATGACCAAGTGAGGTTCACATCAGATATGCAAGAATGGTTCAACATTTAGAAAAACAATCAACGTCATCCACCACATAAATAAAGGAAAAAAACCACGTGATCATATCAATCAACGCAGAAAAGGCATTTAATAAAATCCAACACCCATTCTGGATTAAAAACTCTCAGCAAACTAGGAATACAAGGGACATTCCTCAACATAATAAAAGGCATATATGCAAAGCCAACAGCCAACATTATTCTCAATGGAGAGAGAATGAAACCATTCCTTTTGCTAACAGGAACCAGACAAGGATGACCTCTATCACCACTTCTATTCAATATTGTATTTGAAGTTCTAGCCAGGGCAAAAGGGCAAGAAGAGGAAATCAAAGGCATCCAAATTAGTAAGGAAGAAGTCAAAATGTCCTTATCTGCTGATGAT
>NW_006931246.1:2901-3920 GCF_000298275.1 Orycteropus afer afer
AAACTAACACCAGATGAATGAAAGACTTAAATGTGAAACCTAAGATGATAAAGTTTCTCATGGAAAAACTAGGGGCAAATTTAGGAGCCCTACTGATAACCAGAAGGTTGCCTGGTTTAAACCCACCAGCCACTCCTCAGAAGGTAGATGGGGCAATCTACTTCCATAGTGATACTGCCTCAGAAACCCCAGGAGGGGTCGCTATGAGTTGGGGCTGACTCGATGGCACATAACAACAACAACAAATATATGGCATAAATAGACTATCAAGCATAACTCAAAATGCACAAACAGCAGAAGAGAAACCAGATGAATGGGACTTTTTCCAAATTAACTCTTTCTGTGCTTCTAAAGACGTCTCCAAAAGAGTCAAGAGAACCTACAGATTGGGGAAAAATATTCAGCAATGACATATCTGACAAGGGATTTAGCTCTAAAATTTATAGAAAACTCCAACACCTCCACAACAAAAAGACAAATAATCCAATTAAGAAATGGGCAGAAGACATGAATAGACACTTCACCAAAGAGGATATTCAGGCAGCCAACAAACATATGAAGAAATGCTCACGATCATTAGCCATTAGAGAAATGCAAATCAAAACAACAATGAGATATCATCTTGCCCCAGCACTAGTAGCAAAGTTCAACAAGACACAAAACAACAAATGCTGGCCAAGATGTGGAGAGGTTGGGACTTTCATTCACTGCTGGTGGGACTGTCAAATGATACGACCACTGTCAAAAGCATTATGGTGATTCCTTAAAAAGTTGGAATTAGAAATACCATTTGACCCAGCCATTCCATTATTAGGTATATATCCTAAAGAAGTGATAACCAGGACAAGAACATATATACGCACATCCATGTTCATCAAAGCACTATTTACAACAGCCAAAAGATGGAAACAACCTAGGTGCCCCTAAACAGAAGAATGGATAACCAAACTTTGGTACATACACACAATGGAATACTATGCAACCCTAAAGAGTAACATAGATTTGCAAAGCACCACATA
>NW_006931247.1:0-638 GCF_000298275.1 Orycteropus afer afer
TGATTCACAGAGTAAAACTGCTCCATAGGGTTTTCCTGGCTGCACTATTTATGGAACTGGGTCTCCAGACACTTCTTCAGCACAGCCACTGTGTGTGGGTTAGAACTGCAACCTGAGGATAAGGTTAAGATATTGGCTTGAGCAACTGGCTCAGGAGGATTGGTGTTTACTGAATTACTGAAAACTGAATTAGGAACAGGCCACTAGGAAAACGGTTTATGTAAAGGACACGCTAGGAGTTCCTGGGTGGTGCAAATGGTAGATGCTGCTACTAACGGAAAGGTTGGTGGATCAAATCCACTCACAGGAACATTGATCTACTTGCAAAAAGTCACAGGCACTGAAAACCCTGTGGAACACAGTTCTACTCTAAAACACACGGGATCACCATGAGTCAGGGTTGATTTGACACCAGCTGTATTTTTTTTGGGGGGTGGGGGGGTGTGATGGACTTGGTAATGTGGGGATGACTCCGAAATTTCCAAGCAAAGGTGTAGTGTAGATAATTGGAGGTTTCCGTTTTAGTTCTGGGATGGGGTCAGTCTGCAGATAGAGGTTGGGCTGTCATTGGTTAACAGGGAGTGTGTCAAACCACAGAGTGAAATGCGATCAAAGGTAACAGTGCAGGGCCGGGCAGA
>NW_006931247.1:858-2180 GCF_000298275.1 Orycteropus afer afer
AGCTGACAACAGTACGTGGTAATATGGATGCAAAGAGTGACCATGACTAGTCTCTTTGGAACACCAGAAAGCAGACTGACCTGAGGGAAGTGAAATGACCATGTGAGGTGGGGTTGCAGATAGCAAATAACCAACTCTTCTGAGAATTTTGGCCAGGAAGCTGAGAAGACACACGGATACTGGATAGAAAGTGACTCAGTTAAGGGTAGGGCTTGAAAAGGTCTAGAGACTACAGTTTATTAGTGGTTAACAAGGGAGACAGGGAAGAGGAAGGAGGGAGCCACTGTTTAGGGAGCAGTGAGTTTCTATTCAATGTGATGGGAAATTAGCAATGATTGTTGGGGATAGTTTCATAAATGATTAATGTAATTGATATCACTAAATTGTACAACAAAAAGATTGAAATGGCAAACATTTTTTATGCATAACTTTATGGCAACAAAAAGAGAGTTTGCAACTCAATTTTGCAGTTAATGGAATCACTTTTAATATGTCACACAGGTCTGTGGGACTTACTGTTGCCATCTATAAAATGGGAACAGCACCATCTTCTCCATTGAAATGGTGTGAGAAAACTGAAAGATTGAGAGACGTGAGTGATTTCTGAAAAGGAGGTTGAAACTCGTTCAAGATTCATCACAAGTATTAACTGGGAGAACTGTAAAGATAAGGAGCATATGCTGTGTTAATGAAATGATTCAGAATCATAGTTTATGATACAAGGTGGGAGAGTTCCATGCTTCAGTTACACTGCAGCTGAAACTTTGCTCTTCACGTCCATTCTTTGCAGAACTTCTCAGACGTGATTCAGAACTCTTCTTGGGGAGTTCTTCCTGGGACCCCCTGTCTAAAATTGCAGCCCTTACCCACAATCCCCAGTGCCCTTCTCATTTCAGCTCCTTCTTTTTCTCCTTTATTTGTAGGTTCAAACCCAATGGTCCTTATTTGCATTTCTTTGAGTGTCTTTCCTTCAAGACACCAGCCTCCGGGCCAGTTGTACCTAATTATAGGAGTGAGACTTTAGTTAAAATACTTAAACTCATTGAAATGTTGTCTCCTCATTTAAAATGCTTCACACGTTTAGAGCATTGTTGTTGTTGTTGTTCTTTGCCGTCCAGTTGGACCTGACAGTGAATCCACTTACTGGGGTTCCTGTGTGGAGCAGCCAGTTCAGCTCTGATTACTAGGTTGCTAGTTCAGCCCCCCACAGAAGTGCCTCAGAAGAGAAATGAAGGGCAAATAGGTTTTGCAAGGCCAAATATCCTTGCTTTCTGATCATTTCTTGCTAAATAACTCTTATGTAACTTCTGATAGGATGGCCT
>NW_006931247.1:3080-4084 GCF_000298275.1 Orycteropus afer afer
CGTAATTGTTCTGTGTTGAAAATGCACTTAGTAATGCTTAAAAAAATATGAAGAAAACTGAACAACCCCCTGGAACATTTTGCCTTGTACTGTCCCTCCACCTGCGGGTGCACAGCCCTTTGCTTACACCTCCTGATAAAAACTTGTCTGTCCTGCAATTGCAAACATTTTAGCATTCTAGTTGGTTGCTAGGATGGGTCTGTTTCTCTAGACTTTTTTCACAATAATACTTTTTTCTTTCACTTCTAATGTAATGCACATGTGGTGCTTCACTGTAGCGTTTCTTCACAACCACAAAGGGACCTGAAAGAGAATTTTCCTGTGCAACTTCCAAGGCTCTGGATTTAGGCCCTGGTCCCAGGATGGGCCGTATTTTGGGCCCTCCATCTCCACTGCTGATTCGGGAGTTGTGGCAAGGTAAATACCTCTTGGGACTGAGAAACCTCTATGCCTGCATCGAAGATCCCTGCGCTTTATTGTAGGATTTGCTGCCATATATTTGTCTGCTCCCTTGTGTTCACATGTGAATTTGGATATACCGACTGAGACAGTTCGTGACTTGACTGTTTTCTAGGGACCTGAGTTTCATAAGCCACAAAAAGTGGGGACAAGTTCAGGCAAATAAAAGCCCTCAGGGTGCTCAGCCACCATGTAAAAGGCACTCGTGAAAGCATGAACTGGTGCCGGGGATGGGCCAGAAGCAGTAAGCTGCCTGCCAGTCTCAAGGCAAAACACTGCCAGAAGGCACACATTAGTATGACCAATAGCACTCTGTCCAAACACCATGGCAATCCCTTCAGGCATTGGTTCAACTCTAAGAAATCCACAGTAATGATTGCATTTGCATTTTGTTGTGCATACGGTTTGTTCTGTCAGGCTGATGATTTGAAGAGTCAATGGTCACTTTGGGAATCTTTTGAATTTTATTAAATTGCTGTTGTTAGGTGTCATTGAGTCATCTCCGACTCATAGTGACCCCATGCACAGCAGAACGAAACACTGCC
>NW_006931248.1:0-1317 GCF_000298275.1 Orycteropus afer afer
TTTCAGTACCTGTGCTTAAACTTCCTGGGTTCCACCCCTTCCTCCCGCCTTGTTTCAGCCCAATGGTGGTAGGACCTAAGAATTAACCTAAAAATCAGCCCTGCTACCCAGGGACTGCACAGAGGACTGCTCTGGTGACTGGGGAATAAAAGACGAAGCAGCAGAAGAGAGGAAGGCAGGCTGAGCTCTGGACTTTTGCCTGTCCGGAGGACGCAGCCATTTTGAATGTTTACAAGAGGCTTGACCATTTTGGATATTTACAGAGACAGTACTCTCCCAGATTCCAGGGGCTTAAGAACAGGTTCCATCTGCCAGTAACCTGAAGGACACTCCAGACATGGATGACTGAAAAGGTGCCACATTCGCCTTGTTACACTTACCTGCTTGGTGAATGGAGCTGTGGCCATTCCCCACTCCCACCCACCTTCTGGTCCACAAGAACTCCATCCCACTCTGTGTGCTCAGACGGAGCCTGGGTGCCCTGCCCTGCCCTCCTCTGATTTTATTCTTATTTTATTTTTCTCTCTCTTTTTCTTTCTTTCTTTTTTTCTGGTTTTTAGTTTGCTTGTTTTTGTCTGTTTTAAAACTACTATCATTATTGATACTTTTTTCCATTTTAATATTATTCTTTATTCTTCCCCTCCCAGGTCATAGTTTTCAGCTTTTTTTCATTTCCCTGTTCCTGGTTGGAAACTTTTTTTTCTTTTTTTAAGGTCTTTTTTTTTCTTTTTTCTTTTTTCTTTTTTTTCCTCATGATTAACTCCATTCCTTATTTTTCTTTTTACATTTTTCCCATTTTTTCCTCATTACTCTCCTTGTCTACCTTTTTTTCTCTTATTGTCCTATCCCCATATATTGCAGGTATTCTTGTTTTTTTGTTCTTTTTTTTCCCTCTTTTTTTTTTAATTGGTAACTGTTCCCATGTGATTACATGGTGTATTTTTTGTCCATGTGCTTTTAGTTTTGTGATGGTTATTCAATGGGACGTTTTGTCAAACTGAGTGGGAGACAGCAACAGTCCCCATAAGACACAACTACACCAACACCTTCTGCAACTTCACTTACTGAGTGAGAGCCACCACCTCCTTCTCCACCAATGGGCCAATGATAAAAAACCACCAAGAAGAGCCTGAATCAACCCTGGCTGCTCTTCACAAACAGTTAACAGAGAACTAAATACAACAACACCACAATGTCTCAGAGAAAACAGACCATCACAGTCCACCCAAAAAAACAAGATAAAGTGGTAGAAACAAGAGAGCAGAATACAGACCCAGAACACATCCCTGAGGAAGAAGCAGCATTGGAACTCTCTGA
>NW_006931248.1:1774-2711 GCF_000298275.1 Orycteropus afer afer
GGAAAAACAAAAAGTTACTTACAAAGGACAATCAGTAAGAATAAGCTCTGGTTTCTCAGCAGAAACCATGCAAGTGAGAAGGCGATGGGATGGTATATATAAAACCCTGAAAGAGAAAAATTTTCAACCAAGAATTATATACCCGACACTGGGAAGAGGTAACTATGGGGAAGAAGTGGGATGGGAGCTGTTGCATTGTGGTAAATTGTGGTCAATGACATGAGACAACGTATATGTGAACTGCTGTATGGAAAGTGAATTTGCTCTGTAAATCTTCACCCAAATCACAATAAAAAAAAAAAAAACCATAAAAAAAAGAAAGAAAGAAAAGGCAGATGTATAGAGAATAAAGTTTATTAGTGTTACCAGGGGCAAGAGAAAAAAAAATTATATACCTGGCAAAATTGTCCCTCAAATATGATGGTGAAATTAGGAGATTTCCACATAAGCAGAAACTAAGGGAATTTATCAAAACCAGACCAACCTTATAAGAGGTGCTAAAGGGAGTTCTTTCAACAGAGAACCAAAAATAACAAATAACAACCAACCATTAATACACAAGATGACATAACCCACAAACCACAGCTATGGTCTTATCCAAAGTAAAATGAGCTTACAAGATTGTAAACAGGGAACCAGAGACATCAATTGGCAAGTGCGGACAACTACAAACAAAAAGGGAAAATACTGTGTAGTTACAGAACTTCTAAATGGTGAGGAAGTTAACAGAGTTGCAAGATAGAATGGACTATTCTAAACTTGAGGAGAAAATTATAAATCATAGGGTAACCTCAAAAAAAATGATAAACATTCACATCACAATTAAAAATAGGACAAGCACAAATATTCAGCAAGTACTAAAACACCAACAAAGGAAATGATAACATGATTCATAAACATAATGAGCTCAGCACAGAAAATAATATGGAACAAAGAA
>NW_006931248.1:3323-4076 GCF_000298275.1 Orycteropus afer afer
ATCTATGGACCCAATGAAAGGGCCCCAAAATACATAAATCAGACTTTAAAAGAGTTGAAAAGCCAAACAGATGACTCCACAGTCATAGTGGGAGAGTTTAATACACCATATTCATTGAAAGATAGAACAACTGGAAAGAAACTCCACAAAGATGTAGAAGAGCTAAACAATACAATCCACCAATTTGGCCTTATAGACATCTACAGAGCACTTCACCCAACAGCAGTACAATATATATTCTTTTCCAGTGCACATGGATCATTTTCCATGATAGAGCATATGTTAGGCAATAAAGCAAGCCTTGATAGATTTTTAAAACACTGAAATGCTGCAAAGCATATTCTCAGATCATAATGCTATCAAATTAGAAATCAACAACAGGAAGATCAACAGAAAAAGAGTAAACACATGGAACTGAACAACACCCTCCTTGAGAAAGACTGGATAAGAGAAGAAATAAAAATTGACATTCAAAAATTTCTTGAATCAAATGAGAATGAAAACACAACATACAAAATCTTTTGGACACAGCAAAAGCAGTGATCAGAGCCCAATTTATAGCAATAGATGCACACATCAAAAATTAAGAAAGTGCCAAAATCAACACTTTAAACCAACATCTCCAACAATCAGAAAAAGAACAGCAAGAAAAGCCTACAGTCACCAGAAGAAAGGAAATAATAAAGATTCGAGCAGAAATCAATAAAACAGAAAATAGAAGGACAATAGAAAAAAATCAACAAGACCAGAAGT
>NW_006931249.1:0-1395 GCF_000298275.1 Orycteropus afer afer
TTGGGCAATCCTACTTCCGTAGTGATACTGCCTCGGAAACCCAAGGAGGGGTCGCTATGAGTCGGGTTTGACTCGACGGCACATAACAACAACAAAGTCAAACCCATGAATGCCAAGAATCCATTGTAAGGCCATTTCTCCATCTTACCCGTAAACTTAACCTAAAAAACATCTAATGATTTGCTGAAATCCACAGAGACCCCCTGATACCACAGTTTTACTAATGGCCCATGAACTCACCACAGTCATACTGGATGAGCCTCAAGTCAGGGAACTGGGTGCGCATGTTACACACAATACGGTGTAAAGGACGCGCCCGGGGCCAGAGCTCACAGGCCAACTGCTCCTGGAAGGCTGCCTGACGTGGGGCCAGCCAAGGAGGTGGGTGGCAGGCATGTAAGGAAGGGGCTGGTGCCTCCACAGGAGGCATGACAAAGATGAACCTGTGGAAGGAAGAAGGCAAGCAGTGTAAAAGAGGGGACTCTCAAAGGCCCCAAAAGCTGACACCTTCACCAGACCTAACCACTACACCACTGTGAGGCCCCAAGACCCACTTTCCGGTAGCACTCAACCCTGCCAACCTCTCAATGATTTCTGACAGCTGGTCTAGTCGTTGCTGGGGAAACAGTACAGCCCTGCGGGCAGCCTCGGTAAAAGTCCAAAAGGTAGGGTGGTTGGGGCCAGGAGCATGAGGGCCGATAGGGCTGGCAACAGGTTGGGGCAGGGTACAGAAATCCAGGACTTCAGTCCCATACACGGGTGCCAGGGCCCCATGAGCCTCGCTAAGTTGGAAAATCCGTTCCAGACGTTCAGATCGCTGCCGCTTCCGCTTTTCCTCCAGAGAATCCTACGGAGGAGAGAGAAAAACACAAACAGCAATCTGTGTCCTTGAAGTCCACATCAAAGCCTTATAGAAAATCTAGCAACTCCTCTCAAATGGAAAAAAGTGATCTATGGAAACAAGACAATCCAAAAATACAGTCTACTTTTTGAAGTTTTTCAATTTGTCAATAATGAGCACTATGCCCTTCACAATGTTACAATTAAGATGTGCATCCAACAAGCTTAAGCAGTGGGTGATCGAGAGGAATTTTCCTTTGCATTACTTATCCAAGTCAATTTATCTTTTAGGGGTGGGTCCAAAACAATTACTGGAAGCCTTTCCCAAATACCTGAATAGGAGAGAGAGGGGCTCATCAAATTATGGCAGACAGAGCAAGACCGGGGGTGGTGGTGGGCTAGAACAGAAGCCAGCTAACCAGACACACAGGTCTCATCACCTTAAGAGAGAAATCCTGGTGGGACTGTAAAATGGTACAACCATTGTGGAAAGCAGTATGGCGATTCCTTCAAAAGTTGGAATTAGAAATACCATTTGACCCAGCCATCCCATTA
>NW_006931250.1:0-4130 GCF_000298275.1 Orycteropus afer afer
GTCTGTGTTAATTGGTTTCCCTTTTCTTTGTTGAAGAGGGTCTGTGCAATCCTTCTGCCTAGTCCGCCATCTTGCCCCGCCTCTCCTCTGTGACTTTTTACAACAGTGAACTAATACAATATTTGTCCTTCTGTGATTGACTTATTTTACTCGGCATAATGTCCTCCAAGTTCATCCACATTATGTGGTGTTTTGCAGATTCAAAATTGTTAAACTTTAAATAAATAAAAAAAAATGTTTCCAGTGAAATTTTCTTTAGAAAGAGAAATATTTTAAATTACCTGTTGAAGAAATGTTTGTTTATACTCTAGGTTTATAGAAAATATGTTATAATATGTCCGTGCTCTATTAGTATGTATTTCATTTTATTATCACTATAGATTATTGCCATTTTGGGTATCAATGTCATAACATACACCAATAACTGATGTAAAATATTAGCAGAAGTTGGCTCTCTCCAAGATCTGTAGTTTGTATGTATACCCCTAACTATTTACTTTTTTTTTTTTTATAGGAGCCTATGGAGTTGTACTTAAGTGCAGACACAAGGCAAGTATATGCTTTTTAAAAAGAAATATCTGTATACGTCTAATTGTTTTGGAACTAGCGCAGTGCTTTGTGCACATAGGCATATAGTTAAAACTCTGGCTATGATGATGATGCTTTATGAAGTAGAGTTAATATGTGGATGCAGAAAAAAGAGATGACTTCTGGACAAGCTTTGTCATGATTAGGTAGTCATTAGGTCTTTATGATCATGTGTTATTTTTTTCAACCAACCTTTGTATAGATGAAAAATTGCCTAATGGGATGACAGAAAAGGTGGTGGGATGGAAAGAAGAAAGAAGGGTAGTGACAGATTTAGTTTCTATAAAGCACTTACAAGCAAGGAGAAGTTTTATTCAGTATTTTCCATGTAGACCAAGAACAGGTTGATGATGGATTTGGGTCCAGATTTTGAAGGGTAGTGGATCGGTGTTTGGTTATGGAATAGAGCTTGGGATAATAGCATGATTATGATTACTGGCTATATCATTGATCACCCTTGAACAGTCTTGAAATGAACCTTATTATAGTTTATTTGACAGTGATCATAATCACAATTATTCCGGGAAGTTACTTGGCACTTTACTTAGCTGTTGCTCTGTGGTGAGCATGTTTTACTCAGAGACTCACTTTAAGGTGGCAAATGTTGAAGCTGTAATAATTTCAAATATTTGATTAAACATTTTTATGTTACGGTATACTTGTCTGAGTACTGTATTAATAGATGGTCTGATGTTATTTTGCGTATAATTTGTTAAGACAGTGGTGTTTTTTGTGATATATTTTTTTTAGTATCTGAGGTGATCTAAG
Organism: Orycteropus afer afer; assembly: GCF_000298275.1. Lineage (NCBI taxonomy): Eukaryota > Metazoa > Chordata > Mammalia > Tubulidentata > Orycteropodidae > Orycteropus > Orycteropus afer. The sequence continues at coordinate 1,357 of NW_006931250.1, forward strand.
CAATTTAATATGAAAAATGTAATTTAAAGTCTTGAACATGTCTATCAAGAGTAATATATATGTATGTGTGTATATATGTGTGTATGTAAATATATTTATATATACTCCTATATATTTATACACAAACACACACAAATAAAGATGATATAATTTTATTTATAGGATTATAGGATTTTTCTTTCCTGTTGTACAAAATACTACCTGCCTTTTGGATATAAGGCTTCATAACAGTTAATATTTTTTTCTTTAAATTTTATTTATTTTGTTGAAAACAGTTAATATATTTTTAAGTTTTAGATTATAAATCTCTTTGATTCAGTGAATTTCCTATTCTTGAAATTGGGTGTTTGAATTATTTTATGTTCGTAATAGTTGTCTTAAGATCTCTTTGCTAGTAAATCCTCAAAATATGGTTTGCATACTGTTGGTTCTTGATTAGGGATTATTAAGTATTTAAAATAATAAATTAACTATAATCAAAATAAGTTTAGTACCTTGACTATCTCATTAAGAATTATTACTGCAGTTTGAAATTAAATAGAAAGCTCCCTAATGAAATATGCTATGCTTTTAATGAGTTGCCTTGAGTTACAATAAATTTCTGAAGCTTTTAAAAAGTAAAATTCCTAGGTGGTTACTGCTTAGGAGAAATAGGCTGTTAGTTTCCAAGTTCAATTTGACTGTCTCATGAACATAACACTTCCTTTTATACTGTGACTATATTTATACAACTTAGCAAATGGAAGCTTGAGCTCTGAATTTTAGGATTTTAACTCAAGAGTTTCTGAGATACACACACAATATATTATACATATATCTGATATATGTATATATTTAAAATACATTATATATTAATAAACAAAAAAACCAAGCCAGTTGCCATTGAATTGATTCTGACTCATAGTGACCCCATGGAACAGAGTAGAACTGCCCTATAGAGTTTCCTAGGCTGTAATCTTTATGAAAGCAGATCTCGTCTCCTGTGGAGCCACTGGTGGATTGGAACCAGTGATCTTTAGGTTCGCAGCTGAGCGCTTAACCACTATGCCACCAGGGCTCTTTTACATATAAATACATGATGCAAATCATCCGACAGTTTTCTCTTTGTTGCACTTTGACCTGTGATTCCTTGCTCTGTACTTTCTTTTGTGTGTTCCCCTCTGTCTGTTATGTATAAATAAACTTTGTTAGTCAAATATATTGGTTTTATCTTTCCTTGTGGCTGATCTACTTGTTTGTGAAAATATGTCTGCTACCTGTTCCTGGTTCTCATAATGAACTCTATTACTGCCAGCAAGATGGGCCCAGAGTGAAAGTATCTGAGAATGGGTATCACTGCTCTTGGGAAATCAATGCTAAATGGGAACTGGAATTCCTAGTGGCTGTGTGTAGGGCACTTTGAGTTACAAGGATGAATGAAAAATAGTTTATTTTTGTCCTTGAATACCTTATAGTCTGTCTCAAGAGAGAAGAATAGATACTTTAAAACATGACCCGTAAGGTTGCTGCAAATGCAATTTTACCTAAAAATTTGTGTTTTTACTGCCCTTTAATAAGTGAGGCACTCACAGACCAGCTGTTTATATATTGTTGCTTCCTCCTTTCATTGGTCTAAAATGATATCACTGGATGGAAGTTCAGAGGATGAATTAGTTGCCTAACCTAGCTCTGGTGGCGTAGTGCCTAAGGCATTTGACTGCTAACCAGAAGGCTGGTGGTATAAACCCACCAGCCACTCCTGGGAAGGAAGACTGGGCAGTCTACTTCATAGAAATACTGCCTCGGAAATCCAAGGAGAGGTCACTATGAGTTGACGGCAGTGAGAGAGTAATAATAATAAGAAGAAGAAAAACCAACTCTTTTTGGAATCTGCAGCTGTGTAGTCATTAGATTTGTTATAGTATATCCTTTTTTTTCCCAGCTTAAAACCAGACCTTCAAATATATACCCCATTATCCAGAAACAGAGATTTGGATGCTTTGGGTAGGATTTATGCTGTAGGATCAAACAAATGGATTATTGTGAAATTTCATGTTACGGTTAAAAATGGACATAATCTACCTCATTATACCCACCATTATATGTCAAATAACTGTGCCTGTATGTTTTGCACACGTTTTAACATTGTAGGGAAATGCTTATAAAAATTTTAATGAAGCTTCACAGAAGACAGGCCTGTATGATTACTTATGTATAAAGTAGGCTTCTTTTTGAAAAGGTTAGCTGTGGGTGAATATATAATCAAATAACCCCTAGCATATTGTACTCTATTTGAGCAAGTATGAAAGAAAGTCATCGTTTTAATCTTTGTACTCTTGTAAGAGTTTAGAGGTCATGTTTATAAACAGGTGTATCTTATCTTTTAAGAACACAATATGGCATTGAACTATTCCAGGCCAAAGACCATACTTTTTAATTTACTGAAATAAATGTCACTCAATTAAAAAAGAAAAAGAGAAATGTACTCTTTTCCTGACAGCTTGTTTATTGTTTTGTATACCCATTGGCATGCATATGAAAAGTCTTACTAATGAATATTAATCTGTTTATGGCTCCTTATTGTAAAGCTGAGTTACCCAGACACCAAGACACGGAGTTGTTTTAGAGCAGCAGTTTATTGGCGCTCCCAGGGGTTCTCATGCCCTAACAGGAGGGCTAGAGAAGTCGCACCTCTGGGCAGGGGGCATGGATTTTTATAGACACAGAGAGGACCTGTTTGGAGACAGCAGGGGAGTGACAGGGTCCTTTAAGGAAATGGCAGGGTTCAATGAGCT
>NW_006931251.1:0-1043 GCF_000298275.1 Orycteropus afer afer
CTATCCCAGTCAGAGTAAGTGATTTAGGGGGACAAAAGGATAATTTTATAATTTTTACATACTGTTTACTTATTTTGGCTCAGAATTATCCATTGAGATGAGTCCATCACCTCAAATCTATATGTATAATAGAGGGGTGTCAACAGCAGTTTGGCAACTTAGGGGACAAAATTCTGGAAAATAGAATCGTGTCCCTTCAACGTAATTTATAACAGTTTGTGATGACTTTTTTAAAAAGTGCATCTTAATTGTTTATATCCACGATATTGACCCTGATCAAGGTGTGTGAAATTATAAAAATTACAATCTCAAATCCGTATTAATTCTAAACTGTCTACTCTTGACACTGATATTCGGACTTAATTATCAGCTATTACCTATAACATAATTTATAACAATATATGCAATATCGTCTCAATTTTGAAAGGATAAAAGGTGACAATGTTATGTTTCAGGCACATACATGCAAATCCTGTCTCCCAGCCTGCAGGTTGTGCTTTCGTCTTCTTGACAGAGTTTTATACGGAGTCCACATTTTATAATTTGCATGTATATGCCTGGAACAAAAAGCTAGAATGCTTCATTCATTCTCTCTGGATGACAGAATTGAAAAAGATTTGTACCCCTTCACTGTACTCGCCTGTTTTTCCCAATTTTCTACATTGGATATGTGTATCTTTTGCCAACAGAATAAAAATAATGCTGAATTTTTTTTTAATTATCCAAGGAAGGCTAAAACTTGAAAAATATATTAATATAGTGTGTTATGACAACCCATTATACTGTGTTCATGCTATTGAGTACTAAATTATAGTAACATTAAGTTGTGTAAGAAATTAAACAAAACAAGAGACCGTAACACTTCAGCAGTGGTTTTCAAACTTAGCCACACTCTGGAGTAACCCAGGCAGTTGTAACAGATACTGTGTTCATAAGGAGCCCTGGAAGTGCAACAGTTAAGCACTCAGCTTATAATGCAAAGGTCAGAGGTTTGAACCCACCCAGGGGCTTCAGGGGAGAAAGATCTGCCAATGTGCCCCTGT
>NW_006931251.1:1643-2187 GCF_000298275.1 Orycteropus afer afer
TAATAACCTTTGAACATATTTGGTCATTCAAAACCCAGATGCCTTCAGCTATGGAAATAATAAGGATGTAAACTGATAAATATAGTGACTAGGAATAAGTTAAGAAAAAGAAAATAACATAATTTAATGGGTTTTTTTTTGTGTGTGTGCTTCTTTGCATTGATTTTACTTTTAAATAAATATGAAATTAACATCCCACACAAATATGCCCAACTAATTTTTTTACAAAGATGCAAAAAAAAAAACAAACCAACAACTCAATGGAGGAAAGATGGCCTTTTAAACAAATGCTATTGGAGCAGTTGGACTTATATAGGGGAAAAAATAATGCAAAATAGATCGTGGATTTAAATGTAAAACAAAAAACTATAAAACTCTTAGGAAAAAAAGTAGAAGAAAATCTTTAGGATCTGGGGTTAGGCACAGAGTTCTTATATTTAACAGCAAAAGCAAGATCTGTGAGATAAATTGGACTCCATCAAAATTAAAGCCTTTTAGTCTGAGTATAAAGAAGCTCTGGTGGTGTAGTGCCTAAGGCATTTGA